>NW_016913149.1:708248-805587 GCF_001483705.2 Eufriesea mexicana | reverse complement strand
TTAGCATATATACAAGGAGACATAATTATAGATGGTATACCTACAGATACAATTGCATTACATGACTTCCGTTCAAAAATTAGTATTATACCTCAAGAACCAATTTTATTCGGAGGAAGTCTTCGACGAAATTTAGATCCTTTTGATGAATATTCCGATAATGTTTTATGGAACGCTTTACAAGAAGTGGAATTAAAAGAAACAATTTCAGAAATGTTGGCAGGTTTAGACAGTAAAGTATCGGAAGAAGGATCAAACTTTAGCGTTGGACAACGTCAATTATTATGCCTTGTTCGAGCACTAATTAGAAATAATAAAATTATGGTGCTTGATGAAGCCACTGCTAATGTTGATGCACAAACTGATTTTATGATTCAACAAACAGTTAGAAAAAAGTTTATGGATTGTACTGTATTCACTATAGCACATAGATTAAATACCATAATGGATAGTGATAAAATACTTGTGATGGACCAAGGTCAACTAGTGGTAAGTATAACAAAGTTTAAAAAATTATTAATTTAATATTTGATATTGAGATAATTTTTGAAAATGTGTATACACATTAAAGATACTTTATATAATTAATTTATTAGGAATGTGATCATCCATACGTTTTGCTACAAAAGAAAGGATATTTTTACAATATGGTACAGCAAACAGGTCTTGCAATGGCAAATAGTCTATTAGAAATAGCAAAGAATGTAAGTAATATACCTTGAATGCAAGAAAATTATAATTAATTAAATTAAAAAATGCATATATATTAATGTTTTAGTGTTTTTATAAAAACAACGAAGCATCCTCTTGATGATGGCTCAACTTTAATATTCAAGTTATATGATATTTAAGCAAAATCTTTTTGTACGTCCAATTTATATTCCACTATTTTGAATTGAACTAATACTTTTTGCTAAATATATTAGCTGTTTTTGATGATACAAATTTTGAAAGTACGACTTACGAAGGTATTATCAATCAATTATTTAATCTATTAAAATAAAAGTCGTAACAATCTTTTGTAATGAAATTGTAATTTCAATAAAATTCTACAACAGATGAAGTTCTAACTAGTTTATTTTAATACCATACTTTTAATTTTACACATTATCAAATATTTGTAAAAAAAATGGAGAAGTTTCCTCGTAATGAGCCCTGTTTAGTTGAACAAATTTCACCTCTTCCCTTTGAAAGAAGGGAGAAGAAGGAAATTATGTTTCGAACACATTACTTTTCTTTGACCAATACACTCCTATCCTAACTCGAAAAGATCTGCCGAAGCTTCCTTTCTTAAAAGACTCGAGAAAGATGACAGGAGGCTAGCAGCGATAACGCTACGACACTTTCTGCCCGAGTGTCCAGGGACTTTCCTCAGAGCATGAGAGTCACTATAGACTCCGATTGTGGCTCCGTGGTGTTGCTCGAGGGAACTTCTCGATTCTACCAAAGGTTAGAACCCTCTTATATAGAAATGTTCGACTGTTCGAGCACTTGCGAGAAAGGAAATAGCGGTGCTCAACTACAAACTGTTCAGATGCATCTCTTATGAATTTTATTTTTATATTGATTTTAAATAATAAGAATAATTATAAAAAGTAAAAAATTATTAGATAAATTTTTTTATTTTCTAATATTAATATTCACATCAAAATCGAACTTTGTTAAAGTAAAAATTTTAATACATCAAATACATTATAGATAATAATATATTTTTCTTTTAATACTATTACGAAATTTGTACCAAAATTTCGACCGAATATACATTTACATAAGTTACATATAACATATAAAATTTGTGTTATGAAAACACATATTAAGGACATACATATTATAATGTTGAATAAGAATACAAAAAGGACTGTTTTTGCCTAAGCACCATTTAATTCACGCATCGGTAAAATATCACTCGATTAGTACCAAAATGATTATAAAAGAAGTGAAAATTACACGTTGCGAACAGTTCTTTACACGTGATAAAATTCATTACAAAAATATTTTCTATATTTTAAATCGATCTGAAACTTCAAATTGTCAATCCAATGATACGAATAAATTTCTTGTACTCTGTAAAATACGAAATACGTTAATTTTCATATTAAATTCGTATTATGACTCAGAATAATCAATCGAACCGCAAGCATCTTTGGTTTTGTTATCAAAATGATTAAAAGACATACAAAATAGCGAAGCAATCTCTCATCCTAGATTTTGATCATTAAAATGAACACAGGCAAACGTGAAATGATCTGTCTTTTTTTGGAATGTGAAATGCGTGATCGTTCGTTGTGCTTTTTCATTATTACCAACGAGACTAAGTTAATAATACAGAATTTGATTTTTTTTATGAGCTTTTGATTTTGTGTCTAAGCACATTTTACCCGTGTACATAAAATCGTTGAGACAGCACAAACCTTCCTTCTCTTTTTTCTTTTCACGCCGCATGTATACAATTTATTTCTCATTGCGTCGTTTTTCTTATGTTGGACATTTATAGTCGTTCCTAACTGATTTACGATTAATAGGAACTTTTGTATCTAAACATTCGTTGTACAACGTTCGCAACGTCATCGATATTCTTCAAATAAAATATCACAAATTCACGCAGAACATATCAATCAAAGACGCGAAAATTTTTATCGTACATATAAAATGAATGTTGCATAGATCTTTAATATCATGGCAGATCTTCATTTGTCAAGTTTTATAATAAAAGCCTCACCCGGAGGTATAATGAGTTGTTTAAAATACACGTCTTTGTTTAATCTGTATGATGGACCGACTACAACATGGCCACCGTAATAAAGGAAAGATAAATCTTTCGTTTGCATCTTGTTACCTAAATTCGCTAAAAAGACATAAGTATTCCGTCGTGGATACCATCGTTCTATTACAATCATTTCATCCTCTGCATACCTATGGAAAAAGATAGAAAATTAATTTTAACAACTATTATGCTATATGAAAACTTTTACTAAAAGCAAAAGGATAATTCTTTAAACCTTCAATTTTACAAAAATGTGATATTAATATTATCTATATAATTGTATCAAAAACTTATAAATACATAGATACAGCTACAAAATACATCAAATTCAATTATTATAAAGACTGCAGTAGAAACAGGAGAAAAAGAAAACGGAAGGTTTAGCGATCTTAAATATTAATTACAAAATGAAATTTATTTTACCTAATATCACAGTTCGCAAGCACCTGATTCTCTTTCAACACCGCTTTAACATAAATTGGTGTTGTTTCTGATCTTAAAGAAGCCATCTCAGCAATGGTTCCAAATAAACTTGTTTGTAACGGTTTCACAGCTTCTGGAAGCCAAGGTGTAACACCAATAGATGCAAATTTAATCTCGGAACCGCCGACTTCCTCCCAATACATAGGAGCCAAATTGTGCACGTGAGCAAGATCTTTATGATCCTCACATTCGCAATCCAAAATACCTATCTGAATATTAAATAGGTTTTTAAAAGTCATTACTTAAAATTGTCCAAATCCATAAAAAAATATTAAAGAAATCCCAAGGGTACCATGATATAATAAAATTTCCACGATAATTTATACCTCGTCTCCATAGAATATACTCGGCGTTCCTGGAAGCATCATTCCTAACAAAGTGGTGGCTAGGGTGGCATTTTTCACACTAATGGTAGATGCTACCCTTTTAAACTCCACCCCGCCTATGGACCAATGAACCCAAGGATAACCCGGTTTTTCGAACAATAAACCATTCGTGACGTCCTCTATTTGTTTTTTAATATCCTTTGTGCCATTCGTGACGCGCAACGTAATATCTACGAGATCCACTTTCATTAGGATGGAGTTTTTCGCCGTAACCGTTCTGGCAGCGTTCAAGGCATCCATATGACAAATAAATATTCTTTGAGACCCTAAAATAGACTTCCAATGCTTCAAGCTGCTAGCAAAGGACTCTTCACCAACATAATATTCTAGTCCTTTTAAATAGAAGCCGTCGACTCCCCTTTCTAACCAAATTTTAATGGCCGTTGTGACGGAATTCTCTGATATGTTATCAGCATCATTCGATGTAAGTGCTTCGTGCTGTACGCCATCCAGAGGAGGTGGTATCGAAGACAACACTTTTTGAATCGCTTGTAACGACGCAGGAGGTGTTGTTGACACAACCTCCTGTAGAATTACGCTATCTGTAACGTCTCTTCTCTCGCGCACAGCTTTGTCTGTTTTATTCGGTTTTTCGGAAGACACAGTTTCATTATATATAGTTTTTATGAAGGGGTACAAAGGTAGATCTAGAATCAGACTCATGTTTCGACGATGAATCTCTCGCACAAGCGTAGCAAAATCATCTAACGTTCCTAAATCTTTGTTGATATCTGTCAAGTTATCGATGTTCGAATAGTACTCAGGATAATGTGCTGCTGGGAAAATAGAATTTAGGCGAATCCCGCGCACGCCTAACTGTTTTAAGTAGTCCAAACGCATCGTTATGCCTCGAAGATCACCGATGCCGTCGCCTTTCGACCAATCTTGAAAAGATGCTGGGAATATTTCGTAGAAAACACTTCCTTGCCACCATTGAACGGGAGGATCACACCTATGAAGATAAATATAAATTTTGCACAATTATTCCAATTTTCTTTTTTTTTTTTTTATTATATTTATATAATACAAATACATACTTTCTAGGCATTGTGGAGATCACACCGATCACCAGTGCTGCGCATCCAGCGAGCACCGACATCAGAGACCAAAAACAAGTCTTCCTTATAAGTGGCCAGTTCCATTTCATAAAACGGTAATCTTTCGACGGTTTTGGTACCACCAGCTGAATCCCGACCAATGGTGGCTTTCCGCCGTTCTCCTGATTGTAAAACTAAACAGTTACAGTTTAAGTTCATAAGGGTGTTAGAAAGCAAGCGATTAGTAACATGGGTAACAAAATGTCAGCACAGTTCCCAATACCGTGATTAAACTGTCCGACTGAGCAGTACCAATCCTGTTCTAGGTTGGTTGTAAACATGGCTATTAGCATGATTGTACACCGATATCGAAATACAGCTACCATCATAGCTAACAATAATCTAGGTCACTGTGCATCTAGTATGGACGATTTCTTTGTTTCACGTTTTCACTTCACTGCGATTTCAAAATGACTAGCGATATTGCGGGTACGCTACATTCTTATTAGAACAACGATACGTGATACTTTTGTACATGTATGTATGAAAACAAAAAATCTAGATAGTATCAGTCTTAATTTTTTGGTACAAAGAACGCCATAATAATTTCTGAAAAGGAATCGTTTTTCAAAAAATTCTGACACTGCATGAAAACATAAATGACTATGTTAAGAATCTTAAGTTTATAGTAAATAATAGCATTTTTATAATAAAAAGTTTTCGAACGATTTATAACTCGTATCAAAGCTAATACAATATCTGAATGATGTATTTTACACTAAAAGATCGAACAGTTGGAACGTGAAAAATTGTAATTACTATGTTGATAGAAACGGACTGAACTGTTATTTATTAGAAAGTGCTGATGGATGTGTCAGACATATTATTGCACTGTTTACTTCTTCCTTTTTTTGTTTTAAAGATTTATTGAATGTGGATAAATATATTACGACAAGCGTATTGCAATAGCAATGTTTGGCAAAGTATTCCTCTTATGTGCCAAACTGATGAAAATATGCTGAACTTCCTAGGTAAAATATGAATTTAATTAACAGATGGAATTTTAACTGTAATAGAAAAGAAAAGAAAGGTTTTAAAACGCTAAGAAAATTCTTCTCTAAACTTTAATAATCGCATTCTTAATATCACGTTCCTGAATATCTTGGAAATGATGACTAAATAACGAAAGTAGTTAAATATATACTTTCTGAGAAATTACATAATCCATATGCTTTATGCAATAGCCTGCGGTAAATACGCCGTTTCCAATTCGAAGATCTTCTAGATCGATAGATCTTCTAGTTGTCAACAAATCCATCTATAATGGTCATAAGACTAAATCTACATCGTAATAATCTAAGGAGATTCGTAATAATACAAATTTATAAAAATAATAAGCATATAGCTGATATAAGAGTTATATTATCATAAACGCTATATAAACTCTGAATTAAATGAAACATTAAAAGAGCGAAAGGTAAAAGAGTGAGCTTGGATGAAAAAAGATCAAAAAGGTTGCTTGTTTTTTATGCAGTAGTCAATATCGACCATTCTGCTAGGTAAAGAGGGGTGTCAATTTACACATCACTTGAGTGTGTATAAAAGGTCACACAGTATCAGTTTCACCAATCACACTGTAGTTTATGATGTCCATAATCTTATAGCAGAAGCCGAAGTTTTTAACCACTCGAAGTCAGTGTATAGTTCAAGATTTGCACCTAAGTGTATTGGTATGACATGTGTCTCTATTATTAACTCCTTTTTCTCTGATATTTATCTATATTTTCATGGGTAACTCCTCTGTTGTTAGTAATTGCATTTTTTTACTAATGTAGAAAGAAATGTATTTAATAATTGATGACACAAACGATTAAAATTTCTAATTTATATAATAATTTCTATGAAATCTGAGCAAAAACATATTTGTAATATGCAATGAATAAAACTCAAAGAGACAGCAAATTTTTGTGCAGTATTTTATCATCTTATACATCACAATTTGTTATTAAAAAGATTTTGAATATATGTTCTCTTGCATTTTTCATAACATTTTTTACAAAAAAAACTAAAAAATTATTACCTTATGTATCGTTCATTTATAAAATAATCGTTTATGGTAAGATTGAATATCTAAAAAATATGGACGCCAATAAAAATAATTAATCTGAATGATTAGCGTTTTGATTATATGTATATGTTATTAAAATATCTTACAATAAAAATACTTTCTTTAAAATTTGATATTTCTTAATATTTAGGATTTCTTTATAAATTGTAATTTCCTCTATTAGTATACAAAAATCCAAGAACGAAGCTATAAATGTGTGAAGTTTTATTCCTCTACTATTGTGAAACGCGTAGATGCAATTGAACTTGACATGATTAAAATAAAGATAGAACAGGTGATCGGCCGTAACCAAAACAAAGCGTGGTTAATACACATACATAGTGACAAAACGTAGTTAAATAACTAAAAAGTATACACGATTTTGCATTCAAATATATCATTTAGATGTTGCAACGTCCGTTAGTTACAAAGCTACTAATAAGGACATCAAATTTTCTTCTATTCTGGTCAAGTCTTTTATTAGAGAACGTGTGTGTGTTATTTATACTATTTATAAAGAGAGTGTACAGGAACATAACATTTTATTATACTGTGCAAGCCATAAATATGTAAAAAGCTTAATAGTGCTGGTCGCAATGTATATTGCGGTAATATAATTAACCCTCTGCTGGCTCGATGTCTTATTTCACTAGATTCATCTTTCCCAGTATCGAGTGCCATGTGAAGATCCTTGATAATTTCTTTTATATGCCAATGTCATTTTCCGTCAACATAAATTCGAAAATATAAATATTAGATGCATATGCAATTACTGTGAAATTTTTGTTCACGATATAAAAAAGATTATATCCATCGAGCCATGAGGAATTAAAAAGAAGCTGTTTCATACATAATACTTGTAGTGTGATCAAAAATATCATTACTGGAACAAATTTAGCGAGGTACATGAGCTAAAATACAAATTCGAATACTTTCAACGATATAAACACAAAGTTGAGATATCAGGAGAAACGTACTATTAAATTTAATAGCAGCAAATTTCTAATTATTCAAAAATATGTTAATATTACATTTTCCGATATCTTAAAGAATTTATAATCCAATAAAGTACGCATATCGATTTTAGTTATATCCTTAATCTTCAGAGTTCAAGAAATTGGCATCCAACACTGAAGTATATCGTCACTTATATTTTTCAAAACCTTGCTATATCTGTTTCATCAAGTTTATCTTGATAGTGCGCTGTATCTTTCAGCAATGCTACGAGTACATTTTATTAATAGTACTAATTTTTTCTGTGTATGCTTACCAGTGCTTGAGCATCAGGTGCAAGATGCTGATAGGCTGTGTTCAACTGTGTCAACAGCTGTGCACAAACTGGCCCATTCGTGTCACTGCTACTTCCGCTGGTCGTCGATTCCACCATTGGATCTCGTGAACTAGGCTCTGCAATAATTAACGACCCTTTAAATAATCGCGTGTCTGTTGATTGCGTGCGATCACTTTGGACCGCGTATCGAAATTAAAAAGATTCTGTCTTCAAGTTTCGTAATTGTCCGTGACGACCTGGCCATCAACAACCACTATTCAATGACACTGATCAACATCGAAGCACGCGTCGATTCTTGATGGCCATACAGCCAGTCTTCGTTAAGATTAGTTCAATGCTTCAATTGAAACTAGATCCTGTTAAGGCAGTTTATTGTCAGCGTGAACGCTGTGTTACTGACGCGACGCCATTATGTAAGATCTTCGGGCGTCGAATATTGCTACATGATACGCATCGCTTGCTGGGAAGCACATTGAATGATTTTGTTCAGTAGTTGAACTTCAGATTTACCGAGTGAACAGCAAGTTATAATCGGATTTCAACCTTTTGGGGATTCTTTGCTATAGGAAAGAGTAGTAACTCGAAGCTTTCGTGCTATAAAGTTGATGACATCTTTTACAATAACATAAAATTATATTTCTATAATAATCTTTTACGTACGAACAAAAATGTATAGTTTAATATAAAGAATTCGCATCTCTTGAATGTGAAAGATTAAAATTTGGATAGAAAACGAAAATGACTTGTCAAATTGCTAGAGTAGAATTCGTATGTTTTATTTGGAATGATTTATCAGAAAATCGGATAAAATTTGTCAGCTTGGTTTAGTTGTTTGGTTGTATCTTCATTGGCTTCCTTGAATGATTGAATAAAATCTTATTGTGGGAACAGTAACTTGAATGTAATCATGTTTCAAAATTTGGATAGAGAACAAAAATGACTTATCAGGTAATTAGAACAGGATTCTTGCTTTTTACTTTTGATGACCTGTATGAAAATGAAATGAAATTTGTTAATTTCACTTGTTAGTTATTTGATTGTATTTTTGTTAAATTCATTGAAAATTAAGGAAAGAAAGAAATACGGTGATAGTTGAATTTCTGCAGTGTAGAAGAGATTAAGCATTTGTCATGTGCAAGAAAAATATGTTTGATGAAACTTATCTTTCTTTGCATATCAGCGACCATTAATAGTTTAAAGAAAAAAATATTTAATAAAAATTAAAAGTATAATTTCTACTTTTTTTCACTTGAAGTGAAATTTCTGAATCTCTAATCAAATTAAACATACGGTCACGTAATTTTATCGTTGTCGTAAAAGAATAAATCAAATCAGACAGATTGATAAATTGGAATATAAGTTGTGGAAATGAAATGAATACACTTGTAGGAAGTCTGTTCTAAATTAAACATTCTAGGCCGAGAAAGAACTCTCCCTGAACTTCATAACTAAAATACCCAACGCCCACGTGCTTAGTGTGCAACCATTTTTTGTATATCAAGTTTAAAAAAGCAAAACACGACAATTTTATCAACTTATTACCTGTCTCTCTCTTTCTCTCTTTGTTTCTCTGTGTTTAACAATCAATTTATCTTTTTCTTTAAAATATCATAAAATAACTATTGAAGTTTCTGACTTTGATTTCTTCATTTTAATTGTAACGTTTTAATTATTAATTTAATTTAAATGGTACCATAATCTATTATACAAATTTTTCAATTTATAATAGACAAAATTGTATAGCAATTCCTTTATATGGAAGTAAAGCAAGTCTATCCTATTTGAAACTGCAGAACTGAAAAAAATAAAGTCGGTTAAATTACAAAATTATAAAATTATAGATAACAACTTACTTTTAATTATGTTATTTATTAATTATATTTATATTACCGTTATATTAATTGTGTTTGTAAATTAATAATAATACTAGAGATTATAATGAAAAATATGTACAATAAATATTGTCTGCAGATTAATTGAAAATACAGCAATCAAAGGGGAAAACCTACCATCGTTCAGCGTTCTGCTCGAGCTGTTCACTATGTTCATGAACTCGTTAAGTCCGTCCTCTTTATTAATGTTTTCCAGCGTTGGCGGCGAAATCGATTCCACGGGATTTCCCTCCAGGGAAACGAATATCGCGCTAGATTCCAAGCCATTGTTCGTTTGCGTCGCCGGTGGACTAGGAGTTAAAAGTGGACAGTCTGATGCCTCTTCATCCTACGAAAACGACACGCGTCCAATGTGCAGTTATTTAATTTCGAACAAATTTTCTATGATGTTTTTTAAATATTTCCCACTGAGAAACAAAATAATAAAACAGATTTAAACACACAGGCCCAGACGAGCGATAAAAGTATAGGAATTAAATTGCGTTCAAGTTTAAATATCTCTCCTAGATACATAACCTAAAATATATCAGATATTATAAGTAATTCCTTTAATGTCATTGATAAATTTAATTAAAATAATAAAAAGTAATGTTATTACGTTGACTAAATTTCGCCAATAAATTACTTCGTGAACTATGTACAATAGTGTATTCCTTAATTTAATTAATTTTTTTAATGTAGCTCTCAAATTTTATTTTCAAATTTAATTTTAATTTCAATTATTTTTAAGTATTGATATATTTTTTCCATTTTATTCCCCGCAAATTATATGCATGTGTCATGTTTTTAATATTAGGCTTGTCCAACCTGCTACGGAGGTTATCTGGGAAAATGAATGGCGGACTTGCAATATTAAATTTGGTATAGCACACGTGACGAGAAGTTTATATGTACTATTATTAATGGTGCAAACCACATAAATGACTGCCCAGGCCATAAGTTGGCTAAGCCTGTTCTAAATTATTAGTCATCAGTTGTTACTCCAATTATGACCTATTATCCTTAACTGTACTTAACAAATGTTAGCACAATTGTATTTTTCGACTTTAAACTTTAAATTTATTTCCTATTGACACATAGACTTAACATTAACATTGTTTAAATAATTTTATTTTTTATTGACCATCAAAATAAAATATATTATTCGAATTTACATAAATAAAAATCTAATTGATATTTTAAAAATTCACATATTAAATCAAAAATATATCGTACGTAACTATATGTAAAATATTATCTGTAAGTCTGAAATAACTTATATTTCACTCAATACTATATGCTGATTACTCCTATCGCTTATCTGAGATCAATGAAAGTAAGATTAAAATAGAAAGATCATAATAGCACATAATAAATATTTACACATTTTGTAAGCATAGCAGGTGATTTTATTTCATTGATTTAACTCAAGCATTAAATATAAATTACTTATAATTGCGGTATTAACCAAAATATATATTTTAAATGTTAATCTACTACGTAACAAGTTAAAAAATCTTAAAAAGTCGCCCCATTAAGACATTATCGACACATGCTATTAAACGTAAGAAATATAGCGTGTAAAAAGACAAAAGGATAGAAGAACGAAAGACAAAAGCTACGTTATTTGTGTCGAACACACCTGTTGGTCTTGATTTATAATGAGTTGTCGCGAACTCGGCGAAGACGCAAGTTCAGTTGGTAAAACCACTGACAAAAGACCCTCAGGCTTCTGGATATTCATCTCTGTCAAATGTAGAAAAATCTAGTTGTTTTATTTTTTCAATTAGCTTTAACATCAAATAGTAATCAAATAATAACAAGTTTATATCGAAATATTCACTAAATTCAACAAAAAGTACTTTGATTATGCTCATCGAAATTTTGTTTGTCTCATTTCTATAAAACTTCACTATTCAACAATAACTTTCAACATTTTTCACGTAATCCCTTATTCCTATTCCTATTCCTATTCCTATTCCAAGTTCCTTTTTCTTACTGGACACATAGGAACGTCGTGTTAAAACCGTTATATAAGTGCGTTGGAAACAATAAAACCGCGACGTGGCATTTCTGTTTGCTTGAATTTTTAAACAGCTAACTAATGAGAAAAATTACGACTATACTCTCTACGACGGAATACGATCTTATATATATATATATATATACATTCGTGAGTATAGCGGATGAGATGCATGCAGTTGTCATATAATACGCTCGACGAAATGCAATCCGAATATCGTCGTCATATTTACGAACTGTACGTCGAGTAGCACAGTACGACGACTATTGATCGAGAAATTCTATGAACGACGCGTTGGCCAAGCTGCGATTTTCTCCCCTAATCCATTAAACAAGATCGTTGAAAAGGGCTGTCCAAATGATCCTCCAAATTCGTCATTGTTTCGATACCGTGTTCTTGGAAGGAATAGTAGCTGTTATTACGTCATACCTCAAAGGCGCGTTAGGTCAGGTTAGATTACCATACACAATCTTAGGGTTGTGGTTACCACACATATAAACGTACGTGTGTACGCGTTATACGCTTAGGTGCACAAATTAATTGCAATCGAATAATTTTATAAGATAACAGAAAATAAACATATTTAAATTTTTTTGATGTGTTGAAGAAAAATATATTTCAGCCTATGAACTTTAACGTGCATCCAAACACCGCTAGTAAACAAAGCATATGAGAGAAATGTCTATCGAATTTAATCAAATAGAATACAAGACAATGCATGTGATCAAGCGAATTCTATATTAAACGTTTATGCTTTCGCCATTTGTTAACGCAATTCTAAGAATAAGAGGAAACAGCCACATGACTACCGATTCTGCGCTAATTTGGTTTGTAACCAACGTACTAATTGCAATATAAACATTTGTACACGTGGAAGACTTTCATGTTTGCCGCCTTATGAACACGTAATGGCTATTACAAATAAATTTCAGAAAACTTCTTATAATGATCACTATTGTTGTAATATCGTAAAACCGATGCAATGGTCAAAAAATATTGCGAATAATAAATGTACTAGCAATTTTAATAAAATATTGCGTCTATTAATGGTTATTCAAAAATATCATTTTCCATAAAAAAAGAACGATTGGTTGCACAATATAATTTATATGAAAAATGACACTTTTTATTGACTGTTACCGTATTTTCTATAATGAGATCATTTAAAGCGCCATCATTAACATGACGAATAATTCTAGCATAACTCTTAGCCAGTATCGATTAAAATTACGATTTATCTAAAACTATGGCGTACCTGTAATTTGGCCGGTTACCACGTGACAAAGACATCAGTAGTATGTAAATCTATGTAAATCTATGTAAATCTAAAACACATATAAAATCGTCTTCGAGAAACCTTCACCTCTGAAGAATCACTGAACTAAGGAAAGATTTCCTTTGAAACTGGCTATATCTCAATTGGTTTGATATGTCACAACTGTTCGTTCACTTTTTATGCTACAATTTTCGTTGCGAGAAACCTACCAACGAAACAACAAGATCACTATCGAGAATAATGTTTGGGCTTTGGGATGTTGATGATCATCCTGCAACCCCCGGCCGTAAGAGAATCGCGTGCCTCCGCGTATTATATTTAGCAACACGGATTCGTTCCGTTTTATCCCGTTGTGTCTCGCCTTTCTGACCGAGACGTTCGCGCCCTCCTCGAGTCTGCGCATTTATCGATGTACGTACAATTCATCACATCAACTGTGACGATAAACTTGGTGTTTCTGAAAATGTATTTATATTATTATTAATAAAAATAATTTATTTTGTAATAGGATTATTTTAAAAAATATCAATTTAGAATTCAGACTGTCACTTGATTTCTAGTGTTAGGATGTTTATACTCCTTGAAAACTGTAAATCGATTATTATCGACGCAGGGCAAGTATCACTAGCAGAAAAGTATTATCGTAATTTCTCACAATTGCAATGAATAAATGTAATATATTAAATTGATGTTAAATGCATCAAAATAGTAATCTGTATAAACACGTATTGTAATAAATTGTAAAATTCTATAAACAAATAATAAAATAATAAAAAAGTTATAAAAAAAAATTAACTATATATAAAATATGGCAGAATTTTTTCGAAGCGCCTCAAAATATATTAATAGTTGAATCCAGATTGTGTTTGTTTTATTTATTTTTTCATTTACCGATAATATTTAAATGGCGATAATATTACATTTGTCAATACCGATCGAAACTCATTTGCAATGGTATGTACGAATTGTTTTAAATTATTGTAATCTAACAATAAAACAGATACAGATACAGACACAACAGATAAGCTAGAATATAAATTTATCCTCTTATAAAATTTTGTAATAGAAAGTTCTATATTTCAATAATCCATGTTCTGCAGTACATAAAAAGATAAAAGTGTTGTTACGCCCTCTACGATTTGGAGTAACAAATTAGGGAACTATGTGACCGATAAAACAGATGTAAAATATTGGATTCTAACCAAATGCAGAATAAATTTATCAACTAATTATAACTATTGATATTAATTAATTAATATTAATATATTGCTATTATATTAATATCTAACATTATCGATTCTATCCTTTAAAAGGTTTATACATTAGGTTTATGCATCAATTTTAGCTACTGTTCACTTTATTTAACTTTAAAAAGTTGTTTTAAATACATACATGTTAAGCAATATTGTTACGAGAAAGTAAATGACGTACAATATTTAGATTCTTATATTAGTTATACTTATAATTTTTTGTTAGTATAATATGTACAATGTAGAAAGGGAAAAAAATTATGTTTATTCGATTAGTAGTTTTAGAAATTAAAATTTGTTTAAATGATCAGAATATGCAAAAATAGAAAAATATCATTGTCATGATCGAATTTCAGTGTTTATAGTAACTTTAAATTGTAATTTTAATTTTTGTTTTAGACTTCGTATGCAAAAACGAAATGCCTAGCCCTGTACTTTATTTATTTTTTCGTATTATATTTAATAATACTTATCACTAGTATTGTCATAATTTTCTTCGTTAAGTCGATAATATGGGAAGCGAAATTCTTTGCAGTGGATAAAGAAGAGCGCTTATTTTTATTTACGTTGACAAGTATTTTCATTAACGATTTATAACGTAGGTCTAATATTAATATCAATTAATATAATTACTTAGCTTGTTAGACCATTTTTTTGAATACATAAGAATTGATTATTTTATTTATGAGTTTTAAATTCATTTTCATCGCCGTGATACACTTCAATCAGTTTCGATACTCCACAATATTGTAGATGTGGAAATGATGAAGTGGCTCTAGAGCCCCTAAAAACAGGACTGAAAGATACACATATTTAAATAAATATTTAGTTGGTAATATTGGTAATAACACTAAAATGATAAATTGTCTGTAGCGCCCTCAACGTGAAAAATAAGTTATGTTAGATAATAGATTTCTACTGTATCACAAACGGAATAGAGTATAGACATGTTACTCAATACCTTTTTTGCTTTGTCTGTGATTATTACATTCACCGCTCTGTATAGTACGTATCATAAAAAATTTCTGATCTTTTACACCATTGGTGTGTCAATTCTTAAAACACGAAGTTGTACAAAAACGGTTGTATTTATACCTCGTTTATAATAATAGATCTATTTTATATCATTTTTAGTATTTTATTCTTATTCTAAGCTAAATCGACAATATTGTAAACGAAATGAAAATTTAATGAGGTTCTTTGAAATTAGACAATAATGGAAAGGATAATGTATTTTACTGTATTCTATCTTCTGTAGTCTATCTTTTTTATCCTATTTGTTATAATACATTCTATACAATAGCATATTAATACAGCTATTTCATAAACAAGTTGCTATTAAAAATTTTGTCTTGATGCATAATTAATACTTATGTGCAATTGTAAAGAAATATTCTAATATATTTAAATTCTAAACCATAATTCTTTTTTGTTAACTGTTCCGACATGGTAGTAACAAAAGTGCATTTTTAAGTAGTGCTCTAAGTAACACGTACTATAAGTTTGCAAAATTTGCTATAGTATTGTATCTCAAAATAGTTTAATCAATGCGAGGAGATTGCAGTCGATGTACTATAGCCAAGTAAGTTACAATGAATTATTTTGCATATTTGTTAGTACCTAATAACTGCATAGTGCTATGTCATTATCTGCTTTTGGATATATTTATCTCAAATATTCCTTTTGCTGTAATGTTTAATCATATCATGCAATTTTAAACATTTATATTTGTAACTCATACTCCCAACACGTCATTAAAAATGTTCTGTAGAAAACGTATTAAAAATGACATGCTTAATGATTAGTTTGCCTTTTACAGTATAAAACAATTTTAATAAATCTTTATTCCATAAGTTTTTAATAACTTTCATTATAGTATACATTTCTTTCATTTTCACTTATGTACATTATTTTAAGACCAAATTGTAATGAATACAATTCTATTACACATAAATAAAAATTTCCTTAAATAGTTGATATAAATTAAAAAATGTAGCACATTAAACCATTCAATTCGAACATAAAAAGAGTGTGATTTATCGGACCAATACAATATGTTACCAATCTTTTTCGCGTTGTCATTGAGGTATTACGTCATTGATATTTACGTGATATAAATCAAAATATTTTACAAATGAGTATGTACTGCTGAATGTAAACATAATGTAAAATTCAGGTGTAATATTATCATGGATAAACATGATAAAATACCTTCAATACGAATGTCGAAAATTCGTTTATAATTCACTTAAAAACAGTCATTCTTAATAAGAAAATCACGTGACGTCATTAGAACATTTTTATCACTCATGAATGAAGTCATTTTGTTTCATCAGTACTTTTATTAAATCTTTTGTTACTGTTACTTTCCGTCTTTATATTGGTATATTTATTATATTTGTTATGTCGTGTTTTATAGTAATAATTATTGTAAATATGAAATTTATTAACTTCTATACTATTTCGTACTAAATATATCCTATATAACTAGGCTAGGGGAATAACAGAAGCTAGTATGAACATACATATGTATATTAATCGATTCTTTTACGACGTAACCTACATGTTCCACGTTATTTTGTAGCCAAAGTTATTTATCCTTGAAACTATTACTAAGAAACACTTGTTTGATGTCATTTATTTTTTAAAATAACCTATGTTTCACTTCACAAAATTATGACAAAGAATACGGAAATATAGTTTCATTCATCCTTATTTTCCTTTTAAATAAAATATTTTAATATTTCCGAAGTATTAATATTTCCTAACCTGCAATGTGTAAAATTAATGAATGCGAATATTATTTCATTGTGTAATGTAGAAATACAAAACGTATATCAAATCTTATCACTTGTAAAAAGAATTATTTAATTGTAAGAATTGCGTTGCGATATCAGTTAATGATGTATTCAAAAAGTACGAAGATATTGAGAGAAAAGTGTACTACTGATAATTATAAGTACTGTGCGTAAGAATTCTATTTTAGTATATTGTAAACTTCAATTAAAAACATATATAAACTTTATCGAATATCCTTCAAAGTTGCGTGTAGTTCCTCATTATGATATAAGCCGTTACTAGGAAGTATAGTGTAAGTCTGGACACTCGGATATGTTCGTCAATCTTCGGAGATCTTTCGTTGAACTGTGAGTAAAATACGGCCACTGCGCACGTCGTTTTGCCTTCGCTATACTTTGTGTCGGGTATGACACCGCTCTATGGAACCCAAGTATAAGAGAGAAAGAGAAACAGAGAGAGAGAAGAAGAAGAAAAAGAAAGAAAGAGAGAAAGTGAACGTGAAGCAGGATAAGTGTGAGTGAGAGAGGGAACAGAACTACTGAGGATTCTGACCACAGCGCTCAGTCGCTAACGAAGCACCGGAACTATTGGTTAAACGTTTCTTGTGGTTAAGCATTTCTTAGAAGTAAAAATGATCGTCCAAATTGAAGATGTCGTAAGTAACTAAATACACTTGTTATAAAAATTTAATTGCATTTATGCAGATATTTATTAAATGTGTGTATATAATTTGTATGTGTTAAATAACCATACTAATTAAGTTTAAAAGTGAAAGAAATTAAAATTAATTTCAGTTATACATTGCACTCAAATACATTGCACTATTTATAAAACTAGTTGATCTTGAAATGATTGATTTCAGCTTACTTACATTAATAGCAAAGTTTTCTTGTAACATAACGAAACAGTTTTCATGTAAAACATGCGCAGAATACCTGTAATCATGATCAGCTCATCGATTTGTGTCTGCATTTGTTTGTCACGTTTAAGCGATAAAAAGTATGTATACACAATAAATATTTTTAAGTACAATGTTCAGGTTGCATTACATCAACCACAAATAATTTTAGCGAATCATAAGTAATCACATAAATATAGTTCGTGACATTGAAATAATTCATTGTATCCAAGCATGCGATTCAAGCGTGCTACCATGATAGATAAGTTATGGGCGGGACAATTTAACGCGACAATGATCTATTCATTGATTGTAAATCATATAATTGTTTGTTAAAATTATTTAAAGTAGAATTGTACAAAAAACATATATTTGACATTTTTTTTATTAAGTTTGTTTTTAAAGAAGATAAATAATAAATTCAAGAAAATCACGAAATAATAAAAATATTTTTCTGTACCGTCTTTACGTTGAATAATTCAATTTATATGTAATTCAAATAATATATTTATTATAAAATATCTACATTTTATTTTTAACATATTTCGGTAAATTTCGATAACTAATCATAACTAGACAACTTGTACAACTTGTGTAACAGTATAACTGATTACGTTTAAATACTTTTAATTGTTACTTGTGATAATGAAACGTAATATTTACAATTCTGCTTGAAATGTTATTTTACATTTTATTAGATAAATTTCAAATAATTTTAATCCCCTTCAGATATTTTTGAGCAACAGATATCTCTTCTAAAATCGGTTCTTATTTTCTTATTATCGTAACACAAACAAATATACGTCGAGTCTACTATAATAGGGATAGTACAAGTTTTGAAATAATGTATTCTCTAGATTATATTCATTGAAGCAATCAAATATTTTCGTAACGTTATGAATTGTGTAAAATTAGTAAAGAGTTGCACAATTTTCATAGAAAACTTACTAACTATGACGAAGGTTTTTGGAAATTCTATCTTTAATGAATCATCAGATATTAATTTCGATGAAATAAATAACCACATTATAATTATATTCCATATATTCTTTTTTCTTTTCTTTTTGTTTCGTCTAACGTTGTATCGATATCGGTAGTAATGAGTTTGTGTTGGAACGTTATAAATTTAAGTACATGTTCCTTTCTTTAAGAAAATCTATTGTAGCTCTTATGAATTTTTCCGGTATTAAGGCCGTGTCGGATTTAATTTTGTATTTTCGTCTTATAACATATTCCAAATATTTCAAATATTTATATTGCCAACAATATAAAATTTTAAATGTCAAAAATCTAAAAAGACATATTTGTAATGTAACTAGTTTTATTTTATTTATAAACTGAAATTAAACGAAATAAATATACATATGTATTCATTTGATACTATCATTGATAGTATTAAAAAAATTTGAGAAAATAATAAAATCCAAATTTAGTAGGAAATATTGTTAAAAATATAAAATAACCCATATATTGAAACATTGATGATAGATCAAAATAACCCACCAATCTCATTATTGTCTAAAATATTTGCTGTTTAAGAGTTGGAGGTTAATATTTATATCAACATAAACATTGATATTTAAAAAGTTGAATTTCATTATATATTTATCTGTAGGAAACAACATAATATTTATATATTATCTTTACAGATGGACTTGAAAAATAAGCTTGAAGCAGCTGGAAACACTTTAGTTGTAATTGATTTCTTTGCTACGTGGTGTGGTCCATGTAAGATGATTTCACCCAAACTGGAAAAATTAGCTGAAGTGAGATTATTTATTTTATACAAAAAAATTTTTATTAACTATTACTTACCACATATTTTTTTGTAATAGGAAATGCAAGATGTTATTTTCTTAAAAGTTGATATAGATGAATGTGTAGAACTTGCTACTGAATATGATATTATCAGTATGCCTTCCTTCGTTTTTATCAAAAATGGTCAAGTGGTATGTATTATCTATTTCATATAAGAAAAGAAACCATTTGATAATTTATATTATATGTTATGTTATTTAGCTGGAATCCTTTTCTGGTGCTAATTATAACAGACTTAAAAGCACAATTCTGAAGCACAAGTGAATATATAATTTTAATAATAAAAATATTTCTAAACAGAATATTGATTAGCACTAATCAACAAAGATAACTAGGAAAAACCTCATAATCATTAAAATTGAAATTATGTATTACTTTTTATGTAAATGTAAGGAAGTTAATACATTTTTATTGATACGTTGTCAATTTTATTATACATATTTCATTGCAAAATAAAATGTAATCCGCTTATAAAAATATATATGTACAGTATAATTATTGTTTACTTTATAGTCTAATGATGTGAAATTTTTTCACAATTCATATAATTAGTATATTATTTTCAACTTACAATCAACGATGATACTTAATATTTGTATAATTAAGCACCTACTGATAAAGTAGTTTCTGGTTGTTTTTGTATTTTTAATAATAACGAACATGCTCCTGTCCCTGATTTGCAAGGTTGACCTAACATTAATCGACTAGAAGGAGATACTAAGTTATCTTGCTTTCCTGTAAATAAAAAATATGCTAGCTTAATACATAATTCTTCAAGAAGTAAATAATATTGTTATTCTTTGTTTCTTTACCTTGCAAAGTTGCATTTTTCAAAAAATTAAGAGAACTTTCAAAGCTCATTTGTTGTAAAGGAGATGCAGAATCTTCCATTCCTTTACGACTAAGCGGTTGAAATGTTCCATCAAATGTCATATAATCCGCAATTAAAGATAAATGTCTAGAATCAACTGTGATCCCATACATTTTAAATACATCTCTTACTTCTTTTATAATGACTCTATTAGCAGCTTCAATACCATATGTTTGAGAAATACCATAAATGTCATTAGAATACAATTTGTTTAAATTTAAAGTTGAATCATATTTAAACATCTCCTATAATGAAGGACACCATTGAAGAATAAAATACAAAAATTAAAATCAATGCACCACTTTTACTTACTATAATATTAATACCATCAGTTTTAAGAATTGTTTCTCCATCATTATTTTGGAATGTAAAAGCACGTTTTATACAAGGTACTTCCCATAAAATAACTTTGTTCGCAACATTTCTAATTATTGTTGGTAAGTCTAATTTTAACATTTTAAGAGGTAACTGAAAAAAAGTTTTTATAAATTAAAATTTAATAAAACATGTTTTTAATTTTGTATTGGTACATTTATGACGTTTCATAATATTTACCCAGAATGTTAATTTAGACCATGTAAATTTGTCCTCATCATAATCATATTCTGTTGCATGAGTATACCTGCTTACAACATTCCTTTTTTTTTGTGTATTATATGTTTCATCACCATCTTCTAATCTTTCACTTTCTACATCATAATTTTCATTTTCTGTTTGCTGTTGGCTCTTAGATTTTAAAGTTTCATTTTCATTTTCATTTTCATCGTCATCTTCATTTTCTGTCATTTCTTCTGCATTTTCATTTATGTCTTCAATTTCATCTTCTTCTGGATCTTCATATTCTTGATTTTCTTTGTGGCGCGAAATTGTTCGCGTTAGAGTTGCATCTGCATCCTCTGCTGCTGTTTCTTCATCCGAAGACTCATGCATTTCCCCTAAATTCGTTCGTGGTTTCAATGCAGATTCTGTCTCATCATCGGGTTCTGCTTGATCCAATAAAGCGTCATCTTCATACATGGTTTTTTTTTCGTCTTCAATGTGTAATAAAGTTCCTGTTACTTTAGCAACCTTTTTAATCTCTTTAAATATTTCTCTGAAAAATACTTCTTCAGTTCTCCTTAATATTGCTTGTGGCTGAACACAAAATTCCCCTTTGTAAGATTTATGTGGAAGATAATTAATAGTCATAGTATATATTAATTGTCTATTTGGCCATTGCTCCATTTTCCTATTTATACTAATATTATCTACAACATTTGATAAAACGCACTTTGTCAATTTTAATTTTAATTTATTAGAGCGTTTTGTTAAATTTTTAATATTTTTTTGGAATGGTATTTCCATGCTAGGTGTTTTAATATTTTTGGATGCCATCATAAGTATTTCACGTAATCTAGGTATACCCAATGTAACATTCATTTCTCCACGACCAGCAAAGTGGAAAGTGTTTAATGTCATTTGAGTTGATGGTTCTCCTATTGATTGTGCTGCTAATAAACCTACTGGTTCACCAGGTGGGCAAACAATTTTCATTACTTTCATAGACAAGAGATCTCTTAAATCTTTCTTTTTTATAGTAGAATTATTAGATTTACTGGCTATATAATCATCTATTAAATTCTCTAATCGTTCAGAAAGTACACCAAAGTCTATATCTTGTCTATATTTTGACATTACTGTATCGGGGCATCTTGTGCATTCAGAATAAATCCATTTTTTATCCTCTTCAGTAGTTCTTATCCACTTTCTCATATATGAAAGAGCAGCTTTGTTTCTCCCACTATTCTTATCAATTTCCTTATATTTTGAACCCTTAATATTCATATTTTCTCTTGAATATCTTGTAAATGGGCTAATTCTTCTCTTCTGTAATGCACTTCCATTTTTATTTTCCCATTTTTTAATTCTTTTCACCAATTTTAAAATCTTGTCTGTATCTGATACCTCTTTTAGATTCTTTACCACTTCTTCATTTACAATTGCATGTTTATTATCTATCAAGAACTGTAATTGTTCGTTTCTTAAGAATCGTGAACCTGGTATATCAAGTCCATCTTCTCCATAATAAATCTGTACTAAACTACCATCTGAATCTCGTACTGTTGAATCATAATTAATAATTAATCCTTCAAGATGTTTAATAAGACATCTTTGTAAATATCCCGATCTACTAGTTTTTACAGCAGTATCAATGAGACCCTCACGACCAGCCATACAGTGAAAAAAGAATTCTTGAGGTTTAATTCCTGTCATAAACCTACCATCAATAAAACCACCAGCTCTTGGTGTTGGGTCATATGCAGGAAAGCTTGGAAGACTTTTCCCACTGATCATTAAAGGTGGCCTTTTTCCTTCCAATTCAATTTGTCCAAGTAAACAAGATATCTGCATAGTATTTACAGTGGAACCTTTTGCCCCAGATTGAACCATTAATTGTAAATTATTACTTGGAAACTTTTTCAAAAGACCAGCTGGTAAACATATTTTATTTATATCATTGGTATAAACATCTAGAGCACTTTTGTATTTTCGATCGACTTGAGCGCGAAATTTAGGATTACTCCAATAAGATTCTTCCATTTTAGATGTAACTATATCCACAGGTGTATCACTAGGTAGTTCTAGTATTGACTTCTGGATGTCTTCTCCAATTTTTCTACAATTAGAAATAATTTCTTTACGTTTCTTATCTGCTTTCTTTAACAATAAAATATCTTCAACACCAAGCGTAAACCCATTTCTCTGTAAAGCAGCTTGAAACAATTTACCAAAAGCACTTAATAATTTAGTGGAACACATTCCTCCATATAATTCAAAGACACAATGTATAAGACCAAATGGAGTTGCACCATAATGTGTTTTATCAAGCACACCACATAACAACTCTCCATTTCGTATTACTACTTCAGCTTCTGACATTGTTTTAGGATCTGAAAATATAGTACCACATTTCCAATGTCGTGCTTTTCCAACTTGCCATTCCTTTGCACTAATTTTTGCATTTGCAGTTAAATTAATACGTGCTTGATTTGGTGGAATAACATTAATAATCACAGTTGATACAATTTGTTTTCCAGACCATAAAGGTTCTGGTTTTATAATACTAGGAGGAAGAAGAATTATATTATCTTGTATTGTAGATAGAGCAGTATAGACTAATTGCATATAGTCTTCACGTGAATAGAATGTTCCTCTTGTTGTTAAACGAACACCAGAAACCATATGATCTTGAATAAGACCACTTAGTGGTGTACCATCTTTAGGTACAAGATATTGATTAGACACATTGGCAATATTATATCCTTCACTTCTGGCTAATTCATTTTGAGGATAATGTGCATTCATTTCATCACCATCAAAGTCTGCATTATAAGCCTTACAATTAGCATAATGTAAACGTAATGTTTTTTCTCCCTTTAAAATACGTGCTTTATGAGCCATAATACTGGGTTTATGTAAAGTTGGTTGACGATTTAGTAACAAGATATCTCCATTTTGTAAATGTCTGTGTACAATTTTAATGCCTTTAAAAAATTTATTAGCTTTGTCACTTGTTGTTAAAAGACGTTTTGCAATAGCTTCTCTTTGAACAGAATCCTTAGTAGAAATGCGTTGTATGCTTCCATCTTCATGTTCAATCATTACTGCACCAGGATGGATATTAGGACCATTTAAAACTAATTGCCTTAACTGTACAACATTCCAAGGTGTAACAGGTATTGGATATGTTAATCTCAATGCAAAAGCTTCTGGAATTCCAATTTCATCTATGTTCAAATTAGGATCTGGAGTAATAACTGAACGAGCAGCAAAATTAACTCTTTTACCCATCATGTGCATTCTGATAATTCCCTCTTTTTTTTCTATAACTTGTTTTAATCCCTGACAATTTGCAGAATCAGCAGTTTTGTTCATGTCACGATCCATTAAATGATCTACATTTACTTGCAAATTTTGCCAAGCATTATGTAGTTTTTCAACTGCTGTATTACCTTTTATTTGTTCAAAAACAAGTTTACCTTCTTCTGGTAGCTGATCTGTATCACCATCTTGAATTGTTTGAATGATATTTCGAAGCACAAGACAATCTTGAATGATACTCTTGTAAACTTGAGATTGTGGATGTTCTATCATTTGCCCATTAACAAAATTAACTGGTCTAACTATAGGTGGTAAAACTGGTATTACTTCAAAAAAGAATATATCAGTTGGATATTCAATATCTACCATCCCAAAACATGGTATAATTACTTTCAGAAAATCTTTTTCATTTTGCCAAAGTTTCCTGAGGTACTCTTTAGATTGATCTGGCATTATCATGACTGTATCTAGTTTATGTATTATTCCACGTGATTGTATTGTCTCATTAGGTGCATCAGCAATCTTAGTTGTCATAATTTTATTTTTTAAGGTTGTTATTCTTGGTATGGGTTCTTGACAAGTTACACAAACTTTTAGTGTTGTATATTGTTTAAGAACATTTTCAACATATGCGTGGCACTGTGTATTAATATTTTTAGTATTTAGTTGAATTTCATTGTATTGCGAAAAAGATTGATTAAATCTTGGTCTATTGAGGAGATTTTCAGTATAATTCTCAATAACATTTTGAACAGATTGCATATCAACATTATAAGGGTCACTTGAACATAAGGCAACAGTCATTACTTCTTGTTCTAAACCTTCAAGATCACTGAGATATCCTTGCTGAAGCAATTTCAATTTTGCAGATAATAATAACTTTACATAAGGTGGAATTTGTAAATTAAAACAGTTTAAGCATGATAATTTAATTAACATACATAATCCTCTATGAAATAATGGATTTACAACTGGCATAGGTAACTCAATATGCCCAAAATGACCTGGACACTTAAATACATTACACCCACATGTTCCACATGGATCTGAACTTTCAAAAAGTGGACCTATTTTAATAAAATTTATATGTATAATTAGCAAATTATTCTTTTACTCCTTTGTACATATAACAATATAAATAACTTAAACACGTATTAATTTGCATTATTTTACTTATTGAATTTGTTTACCTAATGCTGGATCATATAAACCTCCTTTCAGTGGATGTCCTAAAATATTAAATGACAAAGGTGTCCTTATTTTAGTAACACTTAAATTTCTTATATCATTTGCAGTAAACATAGAAAACATCAAGCATTTTGGATATAAATGTTTGGGACTTAAACGTGGAATGTGATATTTCTGTTGCACCATTTTGGTAACGTGCTTTTTTATGTCTAAAAATAAAAAAATTAATTATTTTTAATAACTCCGTATACAATTTATTAATAACGAAATGTTAGCTATACCTCTTATGCAATAGTTCCTTTTGGAGAAATAGTGTAAGTAATTTTAATGAACTACTTATTTTGCATTAATTGTATTAAATTTAAACATTTTCAACAAAATATCATTTAGCAGTTGCACAATGTTTAGGTTATAAAGTTTTCATCATAGCATACTAGCTTTTAGCCTCTACAATACACGTGTGTTTAATCGACAGTCGAAAAACTGTAAATCGATAGTTATATCGATATTGCAACTACCGTTAAAATATATTCTAAGAGGTGAGAGCATATGAATTCGTTTGGAAAGTCACTTAAGAAGTGAGTGAACCAAATAAAAAATATTTAAAACTTTAATGCAGTTTAAAATATAAAATTACATGTAAGACGTTGAGAAAATCGATTTGATTACTCAAATAATATTATAAATATAAGTTTTAAAGACCTAGTTCACGTTATAGTATATAACTGTGGTATATACTAAAACATTTATTAATATATATTTACTTTAATACTTACATCAATACTGTTAGATACTTGGTTAATAATGTATTATTGCAAATTCGTAAAATAATACACCTAGTAAACATAAAGGGAAAATTGTAAATAAGATATATTTTTCAACTGAATTACAAAATGTTAACTCCACGTTTTGAAGTAACTCAAACTGATGCAGAAGTTGCAATAATTATCCATGCACCATATGCTAATATTAAAGACACAGAGGTTTATGTTGATGGAACAGATTTCAGATTTTATTCTACACCATATTATTTAAGGTAAACTATTAATATTTAATAGCTACAAATATTCTTTTTAAAATTTCCTTATTTTAGGTTAAAACTACCAGGTGAAATAGAAGAAAATGATTCATCGTTTGGTGCATATGATTGTGAAAAAGGAGATTTCTCTTTAAGGTTTCCAAAAGTAGTAAAAGGGGAACATTTTGAAAATTTAGATATGATAAGTACATTATTAGCTCCACCAAAAAAGAAGGCTACAATTGTATCCAATATTGAAGTAATTGGAAATCCATCAGCAAATTCTGAAGATATGAATGACATGGCAACTAAACATTCATCAAATGAAGAAAATACTAATGGGGATGAATGGTATATACATCAAAATAGTTTTACAGAAACTGTACCTCTTTTACCTACTTCCCCAAAATATGGTTTTGCAAGCAAAGTATCTGGAGCCTTAGATGCGTTTGAGGTATATGCTTTATAGTATTTATATTTTTATTTGTACCAAAATTAGTTACATCATATAATCTTTATACTTCTATTTATTTGTTTACTTATTTTCAGCCAGCATGGATTAAAGAAATAATAGATCTTCCAATGCCAGATACAGTACCTCAATCTGAGAGAAAAAAATTACGAGAGAAATGTGAAATTTCAGATTTCAATGAGGAACATTATTTGGCAGATCTTATGCAACCATGTATAGAACCATATATTTCCTTTATTGCAGAGTGGGACACTTTGAAAAAAGAAAATGTTTCCTTCAATAAAACTGAAGTGGATTTATTAAAAGAACTTCCAAATAAAGAATATTTATTAAACAATGAAGAAACATATAAGTTGCTTTTAAGTTTAATAGATATTTTATTTGGTAATTGTTATAACCACAGAACAACATTAGGAGAAAATACTGTTGAAAGTAGTTGGACTATTAGTAAATTAAGTTCCACTTTGTCTTGGTTTGATGTATGTAAAATGTTTTAGAAAATATCAATTTTTTTCTTTGTTACATTATTTTATGTATTGTTATATTTTTAGGAATTTTCTGATCCCAAAGAATTAATGAAAGCATGTTTTAGAAGATCAATATGTTATCCACTATTTAGAAATTGGAATTTATCTGAAAAGGTTTTTGAAGATGTAAAGAAGGTAATTAAATTAGGTAAGTCAAGAATAAAGATCATACTAGGTTTTTTAAATAGTCTTTTGTTTCTTATTTGTAATGTTTTATAATTAAATTATTAAATTTTTAGGAAAAAAATACATTATAAAACGTTTCTGTGAAATACATAGTCTGTTCAATAATTCGTATGAACCTCGATACATATTAAATCAATTGTATATAAAGGACTATCTAATTTGGTTACAGCAGATCAATGAATCTTTAATAGAATCATTGGAGTCCCTTCTCATTAATGTAAGTAACAAATATGGAAGAATAGCTTTTTATATGTTAATATATATCTATCTCTTTTAAGATTCAACCTTGTAAAGAAGAAATGGATCTTGATTTAGTACAGCTAGAGCAAGCAGCTTATTTTGTGCAAGAAGAAGACCTTATTATAGAAAATTCTGTACATGAAATGGTGAACCAAATGGATGAATTAACAGTTAATGAGTAAGTATAATATAAAACATTTTGTAAGTTTTATAAAATTTAAGGTTTCATTAATAAATATTATATATCTTTACGTTATATGATTTTATTTTAAAGGCCAAAGACTATATACTACATTAAAGACAAACATTCTTTAAAGTATTTGTAAGTATTTCAATAGCATTGTTTTGAATATAATTTTATTTCTTAATAAAGCTTACACATTTATTTCTTAATAAATGAAATAAATATTTGTACATATTATAAATTTTTATTTGAAATATACTAATATAATACACTAACTAAAATGCACCTCCCACTGGTGAATCATAAAAATATTAAATTGAAAACTTATTTTGATGAGTAATAACAATATATACTATATTTGCCATTATATGCACATGATGCATGGAAGAAGTGCACAGTAAAGAAGATTTGTATTTTATTTATTTTTCTTATGTAATATACAAGTAAATTATGTTTTATACAGATTGTCAAGCAGCTCAAGTTCAAGTGACAGCAGCGATACTGATTCTGAGACAGATTCAGAAAGTACCACATCGAGTACCACTACAACAAGTAATAGTAATAGTTTGGATTCTGATGATGTGAGTGAACCAGAAAGAATTGCAAGTGAATGTACTTGTATGTAATTGAATATTTGAATGTATTATTAATTATTATATCAAAAATTTAATATTACTATATCTTCATCTTATGATTAATGATGACTTGCTTTAGAAACCTTTTGTAAAAATTTTGAGCGTTTTTTATGTACTTGTAATATATAAGAAAAACTTTATAATTCTACCTTATGTGTTCATAAAAGTATTTATACTTACATATAGACGACATGTCCAACTGTTTATAAAGTGTAAAATGACGTATAAATAACATTCATTTTCTTATCTATTTTATAGTTACATGATTGTTATCTGTGCAGTCCGGTATAGCGTATTTTTCCAATAGTACTTTTGTTTAGTATAAATGTGATTAACATGTTAAAGAATATAGTAAATCCTTGTTTATAATTTATTGTGATGCTCAATTAATCTATGTTACATAACATCATTCAAGTCATCGTTACTTTCAATATTCTTATGTGAATCAATTATATCGCTTGGTTGTAATATGCCACTTTTATTGTCAAAAGCATTGTTAATCCCTTGCCTTACAATTCAAGTTCCAATAGCGCGGGTCATAAACAGCCAAATCGGTTACGTGTCAGACCATTCTTAGTTGTGGCTGAGAGCGTTCGAAGTGACCCAAATCGCGCATGTCTTTTACTATATAAATACATGTATAAAGTACAATTCATTTTATTTTGCAAGATGTTTCATAAATAATGACTATCAATTGATTATTGTACAAGAAAGATTTATAAGATTTATTTATTTTTAATCTCCGTATAGTTCCAGATTTTTGATTCCTTAGTTTTTTCTGTCTAAATCCATACTTTGATTGTCGATGATTACCGTAGTCTTCATCGTCAGTATCATCTTCTCAATAACCAGTTGCTTCCAACGTTTTCGTATAGAAAATAAAATATCACTACTGTCATTATCACTATTTAAAATATCTATTAAATCACTGTTAGCGATGTTAGCACAACTTTTAATGTCCTCATCAACGCTTAACACTAGATTTACGGAACCCGTCAATTTGACGGAAGGGTTGCTCCAATTATACGATGGTAACAGATTTAGTTAACTTATATTAAGAGTGTTAATATAATATATAATTGTTTTTAAATTAAACTAATCGTTAAAGAAAAAGGCACGTGGTTTCCTTTACCTGTCAATTTGACAGGTGTCCTTAGAAATAGGTATACAGATAGCGTCCGTAAACCTAGTGTTAATATTCTTTCTAAAGACATTTCTAAGGGCTTAGTAACTGTTTGTTGCGTTATGCCCAGACGACGTACTACGTTTCTCAGACGTAGTATTTAGGTTTGACCTGATTGCCGTATCTCGTCTGAGAGACGTGATGTTTAAATTTGACTGGATTGCCATGTCACATTTCTCACACGTGCTGTTTACGTTTGGTCTGGTTAGCGTGAGACGTGTCTCTCACGACATCGTAAGCTAAGGAGTTAATACTGCTTCCTATATCTTCTGCCTAGAATATTTGACACAACATTCTAATGCTATCAACAACACATTAATAGTGAACAAAAATTCTTAAATATTGTTACCGTAGCGTAATCGTAATCTGTAAGTTCTGTATCTTCATTTTTATTATCGAATTCATCTTTGTCGGTAGTTTGCCAATAATCTGCAATTTCTCCATATATTCCTGGGCTTTCATCCACAGTATGTACGTACTCGGCCAATTTCTTATCGTTTAATATCATTGAATTTGATCTTTCTATTACTGCTGGCTTATCGTTTTTAATGATTAAAAGGAATACTTTAAAAGAAAGTAAATTTAAGAGAAACTTATGTTTATTATATATACTCTACCTCTTGATTAAGAGTTTTACTCCTACTATGAAAATGATCATGATAATCTCGATTTCTTGTTTTTAGAACTAAATGCGTATATGTTTTCAATGTTCCATTTTCTTCATGTAAATGCGGAGCGTACAATATAATACGTAGAGGTATACCTTCGTCCTTTTGAATTTGTAACTCTTGTGTAGGATTTTCGTTTACTGTTTAGTAGCGTAAAAAATAAATATTTGTTAAAAGAAAATTAATTTTATATATTTCGATATGGAATATTTTTGAAAATCTCATTTAGTAGTGGGTTTTTTAGAAATGTTATTTAATACATATAATTTTATGTAATATTAATTCAGAATATTCGATGTTTAATAAAATATGTTATTCTTAATATTAAATTAAACATCTACCTTCTTGTCCCTTTCTTTTTATATCTCTTAAAATAATATCCGATTTAATGTCGCGATAATCATGATTTGGTAAGTCAATATTCGAATCATTAGTTGTGGAAAACGAATTGTTGTTATTTTCATCTATTTGTTTTTTCGAAAATGTGCAATCCTGAGCGTCTTCGTAAACTTCAGTTGTTTCGAAATTTGACATAGTTGATATAATTTCTTTTTGTTCGAATGGTATTACAGTAGTTATTTCAATATTTTTATCGGTTAGAAATGGGTTGTCTCGTATATTATCATTTTTATTTTCTGTAGTTTCTGTATTTAGTGTAGTTGATGTCTCAGTTGTGACATCATAAATCGTACGTTCATAAACATTTGTATCGAAAGAAACGGTAGTGCTAATATTTTTATCATCTTCAATTCTTCTTGATTGTATATTAATAGTATGCAAATCAGTAACTATTCTTTTTGTACGTGCATTGACATTTTCATCTATGCTTGCTTCATCTGAATTTATAGTTTTTAAACGATGCTCTTCATAAGTCATTGAATTGAGTGTTGCCGACGAATATTCCTATTTATAAACAAATCATTTTTTTTTTTAAATAAATTTATGCATTACTTTTTTTTATATAGTTAGTTTTAATTGCGGTCCATTTTTTATATAAATCTTGCTTACATAGCAAGGACCACATGGATCTTCTTTGTAGGTGGAAAGTATAGCTGCTTTAACATAAGGGAAGTATAGTATACTCCAAGGTACTATAATCTGATAAGTTAATTTGCCGCAGCTACAATAAGAATTCACATTTTAATAAAATTGTAAGAATAAGATAAATACAAAATACAAAATAATCACTATATAAAGAATATAACAAATGCCAAAATTTTAGGTATATTTAATTTTACAAATGTTAAACATAAATATTTAGAATTTTATTTAATTCTTAAAATAATTTTTTAAATAACTTATCTTGTAATATACTTCAAAAGCAAATAAGACTTATATATACTTGTAAAATTCAAATATTTTATAATTTAACCATATTAAAATTTAGCGATTAAATACTCACCGATCAATGATAACTACTTCATTCCTTGAGGCACGAAAGCTTTTCCAAATGCCCAACTCGGAAGAGTCTTGAAGAAAAATAATGCCCTTCTTCTTCCTTGCAAGGTCACTAAACAGTGTTCCTTCCTCGCCTAAGAAATATTCAGATCCCTGCATATTTTTAGATATTTCTCTCCATGTTTTTATCTCCACATTATTTTCCATGTCGTCTTCCGGCAAATATGGAGGCGGTGTTACCACAAAGAATAAGATATTCGAAAAGCCAGAATTTTCTAATCTCTTCTTCAGTAATTCCAACCTTGCATCAAATTATTTTTATAGGCATCGTTTCGTGGAAATATTTTTTACTCTGATAAAAAATTATTCGTAGGAAACTTAAGAATGATTTATATAAAATATGAAATAATCGTATCTACACATTTAAACAAATTATTAAAAATATTAAAAATAGCAAAACCTAAAAAGATAAAGAAACAAATTTTCACGTTTGAATAAAATATTGATAATTAGTATTTAACTTTCACATAATTGTTATTAAAACTACATCCATTATTGTTACAGTAACTTACATGATTGCTTGCCTGTGGCTGTAATACCAGACAGGATCCAGAAATGTAAATACATTCACGTAACCCAATTGTTCCTTCCATAGATTCGTGGCACGGCATTGCTCGATGTATCCCTGATTTTCATGAAGTTCCTTCGACTTCCGAAGGTAATGAAGAACATCCAACAATCGTGGGACCGTATCCTTTTTGTAAGCTGTGCAATCTCCAACTATTATCATCATCATTGTTGTTGTTATCACAATCGAAATCAACATAATTCGTTCTCTTTTTCCGTCAGTAATGCGTACCGTTGGCGTACCAGACATTATTAGAGGAGATCGTTTCATCGACCGCTAAAAATAGAATAAATGTATACATACGTAAAAGTAAAACATTGATAATTATTTCGTAACACTTGGAATTTCGGATAAACAATGTAAAATTCGTGACCGATTGAAAAATTTCGCAAGTCGTACCAATCGTCAGAGGATGCCCGTTATCTGAGCGCGAGGGCTCGATAAACTGTGCAAAATGTGTGACAATGGTATCGCGAAAACACCGAGTACTTTAAATCATCGTATATGATCGTTGGCAGTTGATATATATGCGTGGTTTCTCGCGATATATCCCAGTCAGAAAAATCAATTTACGCCTCATTGATGTGATATGTATGCGGGTCACACAGAAACTGTAAGTATTTTTCTGACTGACCACCGTTTAACATTTCTCCTACACGTGACATAAACGTGACACTCTTCCTCGAACGCTATCATAGACACGTGGATGAACAAAACAATATTACACAGAAAACTTTACGTTCACGATGCATCTCATTCATTGAAGAATTATTATTTCAAATAATATTAATCTTCCGTAATTCTCTATACGTTCTTCTGGTTTTTCAGTCTTCTACGTTTGCTGTTTTCGCGAAGGAGATTTCATAGCTGCTGGAGTATAAGAAGAATAATAACATTAATATGTCTAAGTGAAGTAAATGAAGTTCTTGTAACGTATGAATTACAAGACGTGAAGAAATTGTGAAACTTACCATAGCTTATAATTATTCGGAGCACAGAAATTTTGTATTTTATTCCGATTTTATTGTAAAAGTGTGTTCAAGGTGCGATACTGGCTTTACTAGCATAATTTAGAATAATTAAGATTCTTTTTACTGTGTACTGTTTATAATTATCGAAGCAATGTCCATCGAGCTTTGAAGTCGCTCGAAGAAGTTTCAACCAAGAAGACACATAAAATGTATTCATGTTAAAGAATTTTGAAGTATACTGTTGAAGACCCTTTGCCAAATTTTTGTATTTTAGACTATAAAATATTGAATGTAAAGTAATTCAAACTGATTCAAATAAGATTCTTTCAAAATTAAAACGATACAGAGATATAGTAACAATATCGCAGCAATCACAGCGATCTTTTAACACGACCGTGATCTTTTCAATAAATTTTTGACTATTTCCTTCGACTTTCAGTGTAAGCTGGTATACGAGATAATTCTATTGGATTTGCTAATAAATCGGACATTCGTCGAGATCAGTCGATGAGTATGAACACGTGTGCACGGTACAAGTGGAACAGAGAGTCCCTTGTTCTCAACTTTTCAAAGCTCGAACACTATTTAGATGCTCGTTTACACGATCCTCTTTGAAGCAGTAGCAGTTCAGCTCAAAGTATCGACAGTTGATCTTCCTATCTTTTACTGTGTTTTCAAAGAGTGCGTCCTCCTAATAAACATAATTAATGATAAAAACAAAAAGCGGAGGAGTAATTTCTCAAAACTTATTTGTATTTTACAAAATTTTTGTATTAAGATACTTTGATTACTCGAAACTTGTCGTTACCATCAATATTTCGTAAACTGAGAAAGAAGTATACTTTTATGATATGTGCAAACGTCGAAGAAAGAAACTTTGCAAAAAAATGACGAGTAAATTTAAAGTATTGTGTTAATTTAATCGGTATAAGAAATTTAAGAGATTTCTTTCGGTTCGTGAGATATGTCTTAAAAGTATCATCAAACGTAGACCCTCTGTTATCACATGTTTTATGTGAATGCTTATTACAAATATGATCGATCAAGTTGTAAGAATATGTACTTTGATTTGGTTGTCATTGTGTTGTTTAACCACGATCGCGTTTTTCGATGAAATTAGTCGACTTAACAGAGACTTGTATTTCGGAGTATCAGGTGAGAATGAAACAGTATCGTTACTTCCTAATTTCAAGGATAAGAGAAGTACAAATCAGAATACAGTAAATGCTAGTTTGGAAAATATCGAGAAGACATTCAGGAAGAAAGCTGATATTTTATCGCGACTTTTAAAAACTCATATTGACCATTTGAGAAATGAAACTGATAAGGTAATAGCAAATTTTGCAAATCAATTTCCTTATTAAACGTTTGCAAAATTTATAAAACTTTTTGTACAAATTAACAATCGTGGATAAGTATTTTTATAAATGAAGAAACATAAATAAAAATATTTATGAATTCAAGATTATGAATAAATATTTTTACAAATCAAGAATTAAAGACAAAAATGTAATAAATACCAAATAAAATTTGTTTGCATGACGTCATTCACTTTTGATTTCCTCGATGATAGTGACTGGCTTTAAAGTCAAATTTTTGTTAGGTGGAATTAGTGTTTCTGGTCGATGCTTCAGGATCAGTTGGTTTAAAGAATTTCCACAGTGAATTGAATTTTGTAAAACATCTTTTGTCCGATTTTTCCGTGGATCGTTTTGCAACAAGAGTCGCAGTCGTAACATTTGGTGGAAAAAGAAACATTAAACGGACTGTCGATCAAATATCTCGTACCAGTGAAAATGATAACAAATGTTATTTGTTAAACAAACAGTTGAATAATATTAGTTACACTGGTGGTGGAACGTACACGCGTGGTGCACTTTTGGAAGCCCTTGTAAGCGTTTTCAATTTTATTCTTAATTTTCCTTTAACGCCGATATCCTGTAGGAAATATAAAATATAATAATACGACAATTAACAACTGTTTATATCAAAGTATGAAGATATTAAATTAATTTTCGAACTATGATTATAAATAAAAAAAATTGGTTGAATACTATTTAGAATTTAAAAGCTATTATTGCTAAAAAAAAGGAATCGAATAAATTTGAAATTACATTAAAATAAACATTGAATATTTAATATAAATTTTCAAACGTCCAATAACATTTTATTAGAGAATTCTTGAGAAAAGTCGATTGGATGCAAAAAAGGCAGTGTTCCTTATAACTGATGGATTCAGCAATGGTGGTGATCCACGACCTGCAGCGAGCCTTCTGAAAGGCGCAGGTGCTACGATATTTACATTTGGGATAAGAACAGGAAATGTCAACGAGTTGTACGACATAGCCAGCATTCCAGGGGACACATATAGCTATTTTCTCGACAGTTTTACGGAATTTGAGGCTTTGGTACGACGAGCTTTACATCGTGGTAAGTGTATGAAATTCAATTGAAATGTCATAACTTAAATAATAAAATAATTATTAAAATATCTAACAAATTAATTTTTAAGAAATAATTTTTGTTTACCACGATTAAAATTGATTTATAGTCGTACAGTTAAGTAAAACAACAATGAACTCAACATGACTTGTTGTTTATTTATGTAAATGAAACAAAGAGTTCTTTATCTAATGTGAATTCATCTCGTTTCCGTTGTTACAGATTTGAAAACAGGCAAATACGTACCAGTGAAGTTGCCAGATAATTGTAATCTCTTATGCAGGAATATCAGCAAAGTCGGAACCGAGCAAAATTGTTGCGATAATTTCGCCACGTGCGCCTGTGGCATGGTGACTGGTCATTACGCTTGTATTTGCCCCACAGGATATTTTGGCTCTGGTTTCAGAGGTTCTTGTCATCGTGAGTTTAACAACAATATGAATTCTTCTCTGTTTTTATACGAAACTCGAAGGATTTTCCACCTGGAATTCTTTAGTTAAATCATTGACACTTGTAAAGTTCAATTTTGACTTCATTGGGTTATTTATTATTATTATTTTATTACAGAATTAGAGAATCGATCAATTTTATCCATTTCTGCGTAAAACATAACCTTAATTCTTTTTCATAGTACAAAAGAAAGACAGAAATTCTGCAATGGAAATAAAATAAAGAACCAAACTTAAATTATGCGAGTGTTATATTATGTAATTATGTATTAAAAAATCTTACGTATTTCAAAGTGAAGTACAAAAAATTAACGATATTACGTTTATTCTATATTATTATAGTTTACGTTTAATTGAATCTTTTCAGCTTGTCCTAATGGCACATATGCATCTAGAGAAATTTCCGGTGATTTTACGTCCATGTGTATATCGTGTCCTGATGCGAATCACGTGACTATTAGAGTACCGGCAACGTCTGTGGATCATTGCGTTTGCGCTTCTGGATTTGTAACAGACGGAAATAAATGCGAGGGTAATTCAAAATGCAGTTCGGTTATTTGAAAATTTATTAATTCATTTATTCTTACATTAACCCAATCTTTTACCAAATATATCCTATGCCTGCAGCAATAGCAGGCATATTTCCCAGTAATGGTGTTACCTCCTTAAGAGGATCAGGATATTGTGGCGTATAAGCTCCGTATTTTTCTAATTTAAATTTCGGTTTTGATGCTAGCCAACCGTACTAGAAAATAAGTTTTATTGTTCATGGTCAGACATACCAATTTGAACAATGTATTCACTTGCTACTTCATTACATTTCATAACAGATTAAGCCTACTCTCGTTTTTTTCAGATAAATACTTACAGTTAGTTATAAATCATTTTATTATTTAATATGATTAATTGTTAATACCTCGCCAGTGGCAGTAACCGGGGCTGGCAAACAAGATTTTCCCTCTTCAGGAACAAACGTTTCCGTGGCAATAACAGTCTGTTTTTCTTCGCACAATTTTTCTATCTCTTTCTTCAGATTTCTTTAAAATTTATCATTGATAAGAATTTGCTGCTTAGAACTATGTAGCTTAACAAATCTGTTTAAATACTTGTGTTCGTCCAATAACCATTCGTATTTCTGGAACCATTTCATTCGCGAGTGCTTTATTTTGTGCACCTCTTCAGTTAAATTTTTATAAATAGCAACAAAATCGCGAGGTTTATTACAACGTGGATCCATTATTTTCAGCTTCAATTTTAAATCTAAGTAACTATTTAAATCCTGAGAGAGTTGTCAGAGAACATTAAGTTTATTCGCAGTGAAGGTTAGAGTTATAAAATTAGTGACACAAATTACAAAGAACTTGTCTGCATTCCAAAAGCAAGTGAAGTAAGTTGTTGTATATTAAATTTACAGCTGTTCAGGATATTTCTCATGCACTGTGATGTTACTATTTATCTCCTATTTATGCTTCTTTTATTTTTATTGTTCAAAACCAGTATTTCAAAAATTTGTACTTCGTATTTTAAATATTTATTTTTCTCTTTTCTTCACAGTCATAACATGTCCGAAATTGAAAGTACCGGAAAATGGATATTTGGTAAAAGCAAGTGCGTGCAGCAACGTTGTTCATGCAGCTTGTGGTATAAGGTGCAGAATCGGTTTCTATCTCACAGGCGATAGTATTCGACTTTGTGGGAAAGATGGCAATTGGTCTGGAAACGAACCAAAATGTTTGCGTAAGTTCATTTATATAATTTTATTTAACGTATATATTTAGTTCGTTAAATACTGTTGTAAAATGTAATATTTAATATGTTATAATTTGGAAATATTCTCTCAAACTTTTAAATATGCATTACGTTTGAATAGTGAAGACTTGCCCCGCACTTCGAATTCCTACGCATGGGCGCATGCGCTGTCAAAACGATGAAGATCAGCGTTTGATTACAGAAGACACGACAACTTATCCGATCGACGCACGTTGTCAATTCAAATGCGAAATCGGTTATCAACTTCGTGGAAGTAAAATTCGCAATTGTTTACCCTTGTCTCAATGGGATGGTCTCAAAGCTACTTGTAAAGGTGAATTTTATGATCATTTTTAAATATATAAAACATATAAAACGATTAAGTTACATTGTAACGATCAGTTACAGATTAAATTTTAAATTAAAAAAGCTCAATTCTCATGACAGGACAAAGGTCACTCTAAACTGAATAACTCAATTGAGAGGTGTATATGTTTATGTTTAAAGGTGCATATAACATATATAATTTAAAAATTGTAAATTTTTTTAGATCCAAAAATTAGATCCAAAAGAATCGATGGAGGCCATGCTATGTTTTATTAGTCCACAGGACGAACGTCATTTAAATCTATAAAATATAACGTAACAAACAAAGGTTTAATAAGGACTATATACATTATGATATACTATATAGATAGTTCTTTACTCCTACAATTTTCAAAGACCTAAGTAAAGTTCCCAAAGGACCACAAATCTTCATAGCCTCAATGTCCGAAATTCCAAATTATAAATGCTATTAAAATCCCAAACAGGAATCTTTAAAATGCTACCAAAGGTTCTATGAAGCTTGCAGTATTCTATAAATTAAAGATTTTATCTAATATTAGTATAAAAATCTATAGTTTTATCAATAATGGAATTATTTATTATTCATTTTGATTCAAATTTATTTGTCTTGTATATTTCTCTGACTTGACATTAAATTATTTATTAGAATTTCTTAAATACTTGGTTACTTCTCGTTTACTTATTTATATATGCATCTATTTATAGCAATAAAATGTGAACCTTTGAAACAAATTATGAATGGACAAATTTTTCCGGAATATTGTTCTGGTCCAAATAAGGTGACGTTTGCAACAAATTGTACTGTATTATGCAACGAGGGTTTTGTGCTCGAAGGTCCGCGCTTTAGATACTGTGGCGGCCGTGCTGGCGTTTGGACACAACGCCGAACAGTTAATCGTTGCATAGGTAATGCAAAATGCTATGTTCTATTTGTTACTGTTTAAAAGATGAATTTCAATGTACATGTTATGAGTTTTTATTTTTTAAATACAGTATATACATGTTAATTTATCATTTTCCAGATAAAATACCACCCTCGATTACTTGTCCATCCGACATTATTACGAAGAACCTGCCAGGAAAAAAATATACATATGTAAACTGGACAATGCCGAACGTAACTGATAATGTAGATAAATCGCCCATATTGTGGAGTAAACCGTATATTACATTTCCATGGAAAGTAAAAATTGGAGTACGTACAGTGGTGTATGTAGCACAAGATTCATCAGGAAATAAAGCTAGGTGCAAATTTAATTAAATGCTATTAAAATCCCAAACAGGAATCTTTAAAATGCTACCAAAGGTTCTATGAAGCTTGCAGTATTCTATAAATTAAAGATTTTATCTAATATTAGTATAAAAATCTATAGTTTTATCAATAATGGAATTATTTATTATTCATTTTGATTCAAATTTATTTGTCTTGTATATTTCTCTGACTTGACATTAAATTATTTATTAGAATTTCTTAAATACTTGGTTACTTCTCGTTTACTTATTTATATATGCATCTATTTATAGCAATAAAATGTGAACCTTTGAAACAAATTATGAATGGACAAATTTTTCCGGAATATTGTTCTGGTCCAAATAAGGTGACGTTTGCAACAAATTGTACTGTATTATGCAACGAGGGTTTTGTGCTCGAAGGTCCGCGCTTTAGATACTGTGGCGGCCGTGCTGGCGTTTGGACACAACGCCGAACAGTTAATCGTTGCATAGGTAATGCAAAATGCTATGTTCTATTTGTTACTGTTTAAAAGATGAATTTCAATGTACATGTTATGAGTTTTTATTTTTTAAATACAGTATATACATGTTAATTTATCATTTTCCAGATAAAATACCACCCTCGATTACTTGTCCATCCGACATTATTACGAAGAACCTGCCAGGAAAAAAATATACATATGTAAACTGGACAATGCCGAACGTAACTGATAATGTAGATAAATCGCCCATATTGTGGAGTAAACCGTATATTACATTTCCATGGAAAGTAAAAATTGGAGTACGTACAGTGGTGTATGTAGCACAAGATTCATCAGGAAATAAAGCTAGGTGCAAATTTAAAATTAAGGTTCTCGGTAAGTTAACTTTTTTACAAAATAAGATCGTTTCATTCGATTTAATTTATATCTTAAAAATATTATATAATATTTATAATTATATTATTAACTATAATTTCCTTAGATACAGAACCACCAATGATTGAGAATTGCATAGATCCTCCTATATTTTTTACCGATAATGGAGTGGGAATAAATAATGTAAGTTGGGATGAACCTGGTTTTCACGATAATTCTAAATCACCTGTACAGGTAGAGCAAAATTATTTTCCGGGAGAAAACACATTTCCTATCGGATTAACCCAAGTAATCTATAATGCCATCGACAAATATGATAATAAAGCATCATGCATTCTAAATGTTACTATAAAAGGTATCATAATAATTTAATTAGTTTATTAATTCATTACTTATCATTATTTATTATAATTATTATAACTAACTTATAATTATTTAGTAAAGCATTTATTAATTCTTTACAAAATGAAGTGCTAAATAATTTAATTATAATATTATATAATTGTTCACTTACATTTTAATAAAAATATAGATTGTAAAGATTATCATTTGTTATATGATAGAAATCATTGGCTTCTATTTATTTTTTCTTGTTCAGATGTCTGTAAAGAAGTTCCAAAGGTATTAAATGGTTACTCAAAATGTCCATCATCAATAAACGAAACAAATGAATGTTCCATAAGTTGCGAAGAAGGATATGGATTCGCTACTGAAGAATCAAATCTTCGAGTCATGGAAGATATATTGTTATTAAAATGTAATGAAAATTTATCTAATTGGTTTGAAGATAATTATTTTCCTGATTGCTCTGGTATGTTAATTATGACATCTAATTTTTGTATTCAATTTGATTGATATTGCATAAACATATTTTCATATTTTTTACTTAGAGTCAATACTTCCCAAAAGCGCATCCCAAGAAGGAAGTATTATATTAGAAGGAAATGCAACAAATGTTTGCGATAATCAAACAACCCTCCGCGAAGTAAGTAGCAATTCTTCATTTCTTTGGTACGATAATATAGTCAATCATATAAAATATTCCTTTTTATTATAATTTAAATTAGCTGAGCGAATATATTACTGCCGATTTAAGATCGACGTTGCTCGACATCTGTGGAAATGATATCGAATGCAATCTCATTACCTTTGATCCTGAATGCGAAATTATTCCATCGCCAAATACGATTTATTCCGATGTAATAAGAAAACGAAGAGAATTTAACTATGACGATACTTGTACTTTTAAATTATTCATAAGTAACAAAATGATAACGAATGATGTTAATAAAAAATCTAAACGAGATGCTAAAGTTAATGATCATAGAAACAAAACGAAAATGCGAAAGAAAAAAGAGAAAATAGAAATAAAATTCAAGTTCTTAGGTAAGTCGGTTTTACATAAAATTTTAATAAAAAACTTGTCATTGAGAAAATGAAAGAGATTTTGATAAGCATGCGCTTTTATGTATTGCTGACCTTTGAATATATATAGAATATCGTTTAACGTAGGAAAAATAATCGAAGAATACATCGAAAATCCACGGGAAGGAATTCTAAAATTGAGACAGAAGATAGAAGCGTTGTCACGATCTGGAAAATTGAATTTGCTAAATAATAAAACAAATCAAGAAATTGCGAAACTTGCATTAAATTTACATCTCGTGTTTAAGAATTTTGAGGAACTTTGCGACCCAGGAAGCGTTTTAAAGAAACATACTTGCAGTAAATATTTAATACAATTAATAATTACTAATTAAATGAATTTTCTTGACACTAGGGGCCGTTGAAACTTAATTTTTATGTTTATTTAAATTATAGTAAAATGTCCATTGGGTACTTTCTTCAATGCCTCAACTAAGCGATGTCAATCATGCCCTCTTGGAGAATACGAAGACACAACTGGATCTGTAAAATGCAAATATTGCCCTGAACACACCTCAACGAAAAAAATTCATTCGAAATCTATACGAGATTGTATAAGTGAGTATCTTATAAACTTTTTTTTTTTTTTTTTTTAATGTTTAAATACTTTTGGGTAATTTAGGTAATTTATTTTAAATTAATTTTTCGTATAAAAATCAGATGAAGAATTTATTTCAATATAAAAATACTTTATTTTTTATTTTGTTTTATTTCCATTAAATAAATATGTATTGTTCCTATTTAGATTTATGCAGACCAGGATATTATTCTCGAAAGAAGCGTTATCAAAATACACGTCTTGCTGTTGAACCTTGCATAATGTGCGATATTGGATTCTATCAACCAGAATATGGACAAACACATTGTCTTTCATGTCCATTTAATACTACTACCAAAAATCATGGAACTAACGATGTACATGATTGTCTACCTTCTTATAAAATTGAAACAAATATTTGCGACATAAAATCGTGTTTGAATGGTGGACAATGTACAGAAGAGGAAGACAGTTTCAGTTGCGAATGTCCTGAGTACTACATCGGTAATTATTTAATTTACAACATAATAAATTGTAAATGTACTTTATTAAACAATGACCTAAAAGAAATATAATTGTTATAATTATAATAAATATCATAAAATTTTAATTAGGTTCAAAATGTGAAACATTTCGAAATCCGTGTGGTTCTTCGCCCTGCATAAATGAAGGTACTTGTAACGTACAAAGTTTTATAAATAATACAGTTTTATATACTTGTACGTGCAAAAATGGATATTCAGGTAGTAATTGTGAGGTAAAGTAATTATAATTCACTAAAATAAAAATAGTAAAAATAGAAATAAATAAATAAAAAGTAAAATAATATATAGCAATACATTGATGAATGTACCATTAATCCATGTCAAAACAATGGTACATGCATGAGCACAGAAAATGACTATGTCTGCGAGTGCAAGAATGGCTTCGAAGGTGCATTTACAAATTATAGAAATAAATACTAATAAAAAATATTATTATCTAGAAGACTAAATTTTTATGAACAAAAATATTCAGGTGAATTTTGTGAAATTGCTGTGGATCGTTGTCATCCTTCGCCTTGTATGGAAGGATCTACTTGTCAGAACATTGATGGGACCTGGCAGTGCTTTTGCAAACCTGGTTTTCTCGGTCGCTATTGTAATTTATTGCCTTGTGATTGGTTACCGTGCAATGAAAACTCGTATTGCATAAATATAGAAGAAGAAAATGCAACAAAATTAAGTTACAGGTAACTATAGATAAAGGTAGATATAGGTACAATTAATAAAATGTAATATTTATAATTTGATATAGATATAATGAGAGAGATTAAAAATTAACGAAAAATAAAATATTTCTTGATTTTTAGATGCGAATGTATAAATGGTTATACTGGAGAAAATTGTAGCATAAAACAGGATCACTGTGAGAGCCATCCATGTTTGAATAATGGAAATTGTGTTAATAACATTTTTAATTATACGTGCATATGCCCTATCTTATTCACAGGACGTCATTGCGAGACTGGAAAGTATAGTCTTAATAAATATTCTCGTACATCATTTTTTAAACAAATAAATAAAATTTTTAAATTAAGAAACTTTTTCATGTTAATTCATGATTTCTTTCTAAATAATTTATTGTGTCTTTGCAGAACTATCATCTGATTATACGATACATTTTACGAAATCGGGAACTACTGATTATATCAGTATGAAAGGTCCTACGACGAATCTTTCAAAGGTAACAAACAAATTTAGAAAACGAATAAAGAGAAATAACAAGTTTAATAATTTCAGTTAAGTACATGTTTATGGCTACAATCGAAAGATACGTTTAATTATGGCACTGTGTTATCTTATGCGACACGTTATTACGATAATGCATTCACTTTGACTGATTATAATGGGTAACAAAATGTTTTCTTGAATAAAAATAAAATATTTTCGATTTATATTAAATGTTACTGTTTTGATTTCATAGGCTGGTTATATATCTCAATGGTGAGAAAATAATAACTGATATTAAAGTAAACGATGGTCATTGGCATTTCGTTTGCTTTACCTGGGAAGCAGAAAATGGCTCCTGGAATATATTTATCGACGGCCTTTTGAGAGACAATGGAACCCAATTGGCGAAAGGAACTTCTATTCAAGGTGTATTAAGGGTTCTAAAACTTTTATCTACAAAATACATAAATATGCGTACTTAAACCATTTAAGCCAAAATCATATTAAAATAGTAATGCAAAGTGATTAAATAATATATTGTTTTTATATATTTAGTATTTATTATTATTATTACTAAGGATATATCATATTCAATTAAAAAAAAAAAAAATGTTTGTCTGAATTAGGTAATGGAACTCTCATAATTGGACAAGAACAAGATCGCGTCGGAGGAGGATTTTCGGAGTCAGAGTCCTTTTTGGGAAAATTGACATTACTGGATGTTTGGAGCACAATTTTAGTAGCAAAAGATGTCAAACATTTATTCAATACATGTCAAAAATACCATGGTGATGTAATTGCATGGTCGCAGATCCAAGAATATGTTCATGGTGACGTAGCGGTAATTATACATTTCTTAAAATAGACTTTCTTTCGAACTCTATGATAAATTTCGCCTCCTAATATTCGTAGATATTAAGCACTTCATTTTGCCGTGGTTGCCCCTTACCCGTCATACCATTTAAAGGTAACATAAACATCAGTGAAGACGCATCAAACATCACTTATTATTGTGATGATGGTTATGTAGTGCGATTTCGTAATAAAGAATATCGATCTTTAAAAGTAAAATGTCTTAAGCACGGACAATGGGAAGGATACTACACACCCATTTGCACCAGTAAGAATAGAGATATTGTAATATAATATTTACAATCGATTATTCATATTTTTTAAAATCGAATATTAATTTAAAAAATATAATTGTTAATTTTAAAAAATTTGTAAACGAAATGTTTTTAATTTAAAAAATTATTTGTATATAAAATAATTTGTAACAATCGCATTCTTTATCAAATTCCATGCTTTTCTACTTGGAAGCATTATTTAATAGAAATTTATTGAAATCACTTCTTTTACTTTGATACATGTACTTCAAGAAAATTTTCTTCATGTGAACATAATAGTTAACTTCATAAACCATTGTTTTGTTTTAGAATACGATAGGCTGAAAATTTATATCTAGTCTTATGCTCCGCAGTTTCATATTCTAAGAGTGAAATATGATATTTTACGAATTTTATCTTCACTTAATTATATTTGTTTTTATAATGACATTTTTAATTCTTATTTAAGGAAGAAAATGCGGTTTCCCGGGATATTTTCCACGAGGTCGTATACATGGTAGGTCATATTTATACGGAGATGAAGTACATTATTTCTGCTTAACTGGTTATGAACTTCGAGGAAATCCTCGTAGAATCTGTAATGCCGATGGGAAATGGAATGGATTACCTCCAGTTTGTATAGGTAATAATTGTACAATTTCATAATGAATATTAAGCCTATAAAAATAAAATATACTTATTAATATTTTCATGATTATAATTTTCATATTTTAATGTTCGTTTATAATAGGAAAAACGTGCAAGAATTTACTGGCTCCAGAACACGGAGATATCGAGTACGTGTTAGAAGAATATGAAAGAGATGATCTTTCAATTCTACAGGTGTGATCTATTTGTATATATTATAGAAAAAAGGGAATTTCTACTAAATATTGTTCATAGGTAGGGCAACAAATCGAATTCAAATGCGATGTCGGATTTCGTTTAATAGGAGAAAAATTTTTAACATGTTTGGAATCAGGACTATGGGATCATGAAAGACCTACATGTATAACTTATGGATGTTCAGCACCAAAAGAGTGAGAAATATAATCACTTACAAAAATGTTATTATAATTTCATAATAAATAAATGACTTTTTATAATATTTACGTAGGATTAAGAATGGCTATATAGTTTCTGTAAGTTCAAATAATCTCCAGGGAACTTTCAGTACAAAATTTAATCTACAAACGATTAATAATACCTTCGAAAAAAACTATGAGTTTAATGATATTATTGGATACTCCTGCTATCCAGGATATAAGTTTCAAAGCAACCATAATTTGTTAAGTCAATTTAAACTTCAATGTTCAGAAAATGGTACTTGGATCGGATTTGTTCCTGATTGTATACCTTTCAAGTGTCCATGGCCTAACATTATAAATAATGGCAAATTATTATTTAAAACACAAAATAATTACACTATTGAACTTACGAAAATAAAAACGACGTCTAATTATACGAATACAGAAATTACATCAGAAGAAAGTGATGATGATGCCAAAGAAGAACAAAATTTGGAAGATGAGTTCACGATTGGCGCTCAAATTTTAGTACAATGTGATATAGGATATAAAGTCATCGGTGATAGCGTGAGAATTTGTACAGAAAATGGACAATGGTCATCTACGTTATCGTCCTGCGAACTTCAAGAATGCCCAATCTTAAATCATCCATTTTTTCATGTCCTTAATGAAAAAACAAATCCAAATTCTACTAAAACAATATTTTATAAAACAAATTCTACTATGTGGAAAGATGATCAAAATAAAAAATTGGATAGTAAAATACCATTTAATGGCACTTATAAAAATTTAGAATACTTTGTTGAAGGCTATACTTACATGGGAAAGATAATTCTTAAATGTATTAGCACTGGTGAGATTAAATTAAATAATACAGGTAATCATAATTCTACTTCAGATTTAACTTGGTTTTGTAATGAACATGGGAAATGGGAAATAGTTGATACACAATTAAATAATACTATCGTTGACCTTTTATTTAATAATGACTTGGATAATATTTGTCAAGAATTTATGTGCAGTATAATCACAGTAAGTATAATCATTTTCAAAAAGAAATACAAGTTTAACTCATGAAAATAATATAAGCTTTTATTAGGTCCCAGACTACAGTTACATTGTGGAAAAGAATTATTCAAGAACTGTTAATAGTACCATAACATTCAAATGCCACCAAGGCTATATTCTGGAAGGTAATGAACGATCCGTTTGCTTTCCAAATAATACTTGGTCTACTATTCCTTCTTGTAAACGTAAGTTCTGTCACAATGTAGGTACTTCTAAAAAACATTATTCGAAAATGAATAAATATTTATTATAGCTATAATATGTGGAAAACCACCTAAAATTGCAAATGCTCTGTTGAAAGGAGATCAAACTGAAACAGTAAATTTTACATTTGGTAGTACAGTTGCTTACGAATGCATGCCTGGGTACTTAATGTTGGGTCAACCAAATACAAGATGTCTGACAAATGGGAAATGGTCTAGAATATATAGCAGATGTTCAAGTACGTATTATGTTACATAACATGTAATATTCTATCATGCTTTTTTGATTGATTAACGTTTATAGAACTTTCGTGTAATAAACCAAAACTACCATTTGGAGTAACAATTCGTGGACGTTCTTATTTGTATAAAGATCAATTGACATATGTGTGTCCTGATGGTAAAAAACAAGGACTAATTACATGTAAGGCTGATGGATATTGGAGCGATCCACCGAATTGTAATGACAATTAATGAAAAAATATATCAAAATAGTACCAGTCTACATATAAATTTAATATAAAATATAGTAAATTTATTTGATAATTTTTTTTATTAAATCTTTAAATTTTTATAATACCTTTTCATTTTATATCTTATAAGCATGTTTTCATAAAATAATGTTATTGTACAAGAAATAATATTCTACAAATAATGAATTTCAATATTATATATAAGATATGCTATGTATTTATGTATATAATTTTAAATCATATTAAAACTAACTCTAACAAGTTGTTATTAATAAATATTGAATATTTGACAGATTTATAATTTTATTATTTAAAACAATTTGTGAAAACGAAGTGTTTCGTGTTATGAAAAGATAATATTATTACTAATAATTGTAAAAAAAACATCGCAAGAAACTATGTTGTAAAAAACTAGGAATAAATTTTAATGTTCAATATAACATAAAAAGAAAAAAAATGAATATATATAACAACACATTATTAATAATTCATCACAAATACATATCTGTTTATATAGTACACGGCATTTTGATATAAATAGGATTCATACATGTATAAACACACTGTATCAGAATAGTTGAGGAAGAGCAATGAAAGATAAAAACATGAAAATAATTTGTTATATGAAAAATTTGAGTTATTTATATTTGTCTAACATTGGTATGATAAAAACAGAGCACCTTTTATGATATTTAATTTGTATTAGCATGGCTATACTAAAAGGAATGATCCTCTCTTTAACAAATTTTCATTGCTCAATATTCTTAATTTCTTAGAGCCATGTCTAAGATATTACTTAATTAATATAATTTAATATTACTCACTGAAATTTAAATGCATATACTGGCTTCTAAAAATTCGATCAAACTAATTATACAAAATGATTCTCATATATTCACACAGAATGAAGAAATATACAAATACTGTTGTAATCATTTTGTAAAAAAAAAAACCCCCAAAGCTTAGCCACACTAACATAATAATTTATCTACATTTTTGAACACTTTTCAGAGTTCTGATTTTGCACTATGAGAATATTTTGGTTTCAGTTCTTCGATTCGTTTAATAAAATCTGTTTTTTCTATGCAACCATCACATGTTTCATCCCAGTCACTCAAGATCTTTCTCAAATCACGTACTTTAAGTTTTTTCAAATCAACAGTATTAATATCAATTTGTTTTTCTGAAATTAAATGACAATATTATAGTTTAAAAATGAGGAAAGTAAAATAATTAAAATGTTTTTTAATACAAAATTAATCAAAAATAAACATACCATATCTCAAGTCACATATTTGACCATCTTTCTTCTTCAATTTTTCGCATATTTTATTTGCTGGCATAGACCAAGATATAGGTTTACTTAATTCATTTAAAATACCTGTGGCAGATTCCTCCAAACCACCTAAATAATAACACTAAACAAAAATAAGAATTTAATCAATTTGAATATAAATTATATATTATTTGAATATTTACTTTGTGTTTATCATAAATACTTACAAATCTGTTTTCTTTAGATTTAGTACCTTTACAAAACTCTTTAAATGCTGTTTCAATTTTTTTTGTGTCTTTTTTCACATCATTATTTAAACTATTAATAAATTTTTCCAAGGTATTTATACATACTGAAATTTCATAAAATTTATGGAATTAATACAAATAAATAATATAGAAAATAACTATTAACTTACCTTCACATTCATCACTTTTTAAAGATGTGACAATACATATAAATCCAATGGCAATAGAAAGAGTTAATAACAATGAACTATTCATTTTGAATGTATTTTCTGCAAAAAGAAACAATTTTTTTATTTTATACTTTTTATTTTTATGAAATAATCTTATATTATATAATTCAATGAAATAAAAAATTTGATATATATATATACACATATATATATATGTATATATACAAATATATATACAAAAGTCAATTATTAAGCAAAATGCAATTACTAAACAAACTAATTAAATATATTAAAATTCAACATATTATATGTTGTAATATTAAAAATGTTATTTCAATTAAATTTCAATTATATAAAATGTTAATTATACTAAAAACTTATTTATTCAAATAGTATTAAAATATCAATGCAGGTTTGGAAAAAATAAAATAACAAAAATTAGTAGAAAACTGAATATATTTGCTATGTTTACTAGGTTAACATAAATTGTAATGGAGCACAACTTACATATTATTGTACCGTTAAAATAATTCGTATATCACGTGAAAAATATTTTTACTAAGTTGTAACACAAACGCCTTAGAAATTTTAATGCATTTACTCACTGTTGCAACGAAATTCTTAATTTAACTACATTGGTTTAATCCACGCTACACTTTATACACGTTGGATTCTGTCAAAAGCCCGGAATCCCAGCTGGCGCATCCTGATTGGTTCTAATATGCTGTGACTCACATTTAACATCAAGCTTTGCGATTGGTTGATATCAACTACTAAAAAATGAAAAAGACGGCTAACTGAAGAAGACTATATGTGAATATACGCATGCTCAGAAGTGAAATAGTACACACGTGCACTTGTAGCAATATGGCGCCGCGCAGAGAATTTCGGTCTAACCTCAACTCAATAAAATTATCAAAGAAAAATACCAAAAATTGGTATGAAGATTATTTAGAATGGGGAAAATTTATTTCCTTATTCACAGATCCAAGAAAATTATTTTTAATTGGAAGACTGCTCATCATTTTGGAAATCATTCTGAATGTATTGGTTATTGAAAGAGTACCGTACACCGAAATCGACTGGAAAGCGTACATGCAAGAAGTAGAAGGTTTTTTAAATGGAACATTGGATTACTCGAAATTAAAAGGTGATACTGGACCGTTAGTCTATCCTGCAGGATTTGTTTATATCTTCTCTATATTATATTTCATCACGGAACATGGAACAAACATAAAAGTAGCACAGTACTTCTTTGCAGTTCTTTATATTGTGTTGCTTATGTTAGTTTTTCGAATTTATGCGAAAACTAAAAAAGTTCCTCCATATGTATTAATCATTATGTGTTGTACATCTTACAGAATTCATTCTATATTTATTTTAAGACTTTTTAATGATCCAATTGCAATGATACTGTTATTTGCTAGTCTTAATGCATTTTTAGATGATCAATGGTATTTAGGCAGTATTTTCTACAGCATGGCTGTGTCTGTAAAAATGAACATTTTATTATTTGCACCAGCACTTCTCACAGCTTATATATGTAATTTAGGAATGTTTAAAACAATAATACATTTATTCATCTGTGCATTAATTCAATTAATATTAGGTTTTCCTTTTCTCTTGAGTAATCCATTTTCATATATAAAAAGTGCTTTTAATTTTGGAAGGATTTTTGAGTTTAAATGGACTGTAAACTGGAGATTTCTATCAGAACATGTTTTTATTCACCCATATTTTCATATATTATTGTTAGTACTGCATATATTAACTTTAATTTATTGTATACCAACATGGATAAAGTATATGAAATCATATGCAAAACTAAAGTATATGGAGAAAAACTTACAACCTCAGTTAAAAAAGAAAGAAAAAATAGATATGTCACTCATGAGTCAATTATTTATTTTTCCAATGTTTGTTGCAAATTTTATTGGTATAACATTTAGTAGATCATTGCATTATCAATTCTACATATGGTATTATCATACTTTGCCTTATATTGCATGGTGTACAGATTATAAGACTGTGATAAAATTAACTATTTTGGGCATTATAGAATTATGTTGGAACATTTATCCAAGTACAACTTTTAGTAGCATTTCATTACATACATGTCATTTGATATTATTATTTAGTCTTATGAAAAATAAATTTAATAACAGAAAAGAGAAATAAAGATTTTAAAATAATATATGCTTACTTTTCCTTTCTCCCTTATCATATATTTATTTTTAGAAATAATTTATTGCAAGTTGCAACATGTATCTTAAAAGAATCATTTCTAAATTTTACTGAATAAGTATTACAAATATTAAAATCTTATTACATATACAAAATATATAAACATTGTAATTGTTAATTATGTAATAATTATATCCCTTCATTATTGGAAGTAATACAATTCGTATACATTATTAAAATTAATTATTGCGATTAGAGTTACTATAATTCAAATATCTATTTCGTCGTGTGTATTGAATGTAATGCAGAATAAAAATTATATCGTCACATTTAATGAACTATTTATCTTATATTCAAATGTTTCAGGGAAAGATAACATTCTAATTTTATCCAATAAGAACCACACATTTTGACAGAACGATGGGAACATGTGATTACATTAGTTCTTTGAAAGAACAATCGATCGCTAACAAATAATGATGTTCTTCACTATTTTTGTGGAATTATTTAATCAAAATACAAAATAATAGATTTCTTTAAAACCTTTAAAGAAAGACAAACAAAAATTTTATTTCGATAAATGTAATCGTATATCGCCCAAAATTACTGATACTTAACCTTTTATAAAGACAGTTTCTGAATTTTATAAACTATATATTTATTTCAAATATTTTTAAATTTTAATAGTTATGAGTTCTAAAGGTATTTGCTTTATATATTTATGCTTCGTTCATCTTTGTAAAAGATGTGCAAGTAGAAAATAAAATTTGAAGATAATTGTATAATATTATATTATAGAAAAATATAAAGATTTGTTACCCACAAACAGTGTTTTTACTAACGATCGAACTGTATATAAATCTCAATTTGTTGGACTTGATGATAAACCGTATGACACAAAATGTGTTTTGTGCGATGGAAAATTTACTCTTCCTGAAAATGAAAAAGAGCTCTTGACTCATTTATTTAAAGAACATCGACTTGTAATAGGAGATATTTGGAATATTGCTAGTTTAAAAAGGTTTGATTAATTTACATGAAATAATTTTTGTTAAGAATTAAATTTTTTATATAACTGAAAATTTTGATTACTTTCAGCTATATCCATTATTGGAGTATTAAATTTAAGGAAGAGCCTTTGACTAAATTCTGTACAACAATGTTAATGGATTGTACTCCTGATGGGAAACCGAGTAAAAATGAAAAATATTTTTTACTTTCTGATTGTATTTCAGAAGATAAAACTTTAAGAGATGAGATACATAGAGCAAAACTGGTATTTAACAATTTATGAAAGTATTATATAAAATTAATTGTAGAATATAACAGAAGATTATATTTTATTGTTTTAAGGAATGGGCTTTATCAGAACAAGCAAGAGAAAGAACAGATACTAATTTTAAACGTGGTTGTATTTTTTGTCGGATGGAATTTTCAGGTTCACGTATTATATATATAAAGCACTTAGCCCAAAAACATAATTTATATCTTGGTAAACCAGATAATTTAGTATTCATAGATGAATTTTTAGATAAAATTCAAACTACCATTGAAAAGTAAGATATAAAAAAATATTTTAATTAAGTTATAGATATGTAAACATCATGATTAAGTTATATATTTCCAAATATATATTTTTCAGTTTAATATGCATATATTGTGAAAAATTATTTAAAGATCGTACAGCTTTGAAAGAACATATGCGTAAGAAACTTCATAAAAGAATAAATCCTAATAATAAGGAATATGACAAATTTTATATAAATAATTATTTAGAACCTGGAAAGTCATGGAGACATAAGCAGGTATTATATTATTTAAATATATTAATACATATAAGATGCATTGATAAAAACTTTAATAGTAAATATACATATGAAATAAATATTTTAATCTTTATTACATTTAGAGTAAAGAAAATGATGTGGTAGAAGATCAAAGTAGTGAAAATGAAGATGAAGATACTTGGTCAGATTGGAATGATGAAGGCATTGGTATATCATGTTTGTTCTGCAATTACAGTAATAAACATTTTCACCTTATTCTGGCACACATGAAGATAGAACATGATTTTGATTTTAGAACCGCATCAAAAAATTTAACATTTTATCAAAAAGTAAGATTGGTATATGATGTATTGGTAAAAAAAAAAATGCTAATATGTTAAATTATGGTTTTGAAACAGGTAAAAGTAGTTAATTATGTTAGGAGACAAATTCATTTACAACAATGCGTTTTTTGTGAAACAAAAGTAGATAATGTTTTGAAACATATGAAAGAAGAAAATCATTTTAAGATACCTTCACAAAAAATGTGGGATCAACCAGAGTTAGTATTTATGAAATCACAATATGAAATCATAATTTATTAAATTAATTTTTAGTTTTTTTTATTAATTTCATAAATTTTCAGATTTTATTTCCCTATGAATGAAAATGAATCCTTTCTGTATAATTTGGATACAAGTAGTACTAGTGATGAAGAAAGTGATACTGAAAATACAACAGAAGTAATGTATGAAACACCTAACTAATAAAATCTTTCTAAAATACAAAAAGATGTTATTATGTTTTAATATTCATATTAGGATGAATATGATAGTGACATTGCTGTAAATATTAGTTGAGTTATATCATATATATTTTTGTAAGAAAATTAAACTTTTAACATATAACATATGTTTAAATATTAATTAATGGAAACGTTCATAAAATTCTATTAATATACAATATTAAAGTTGTATTTTTAAATAACTATTAAATGAAAGCTTTAAACAAGAATAAATAAAATATTACAGAAAAATATAATAATGTCCATATTAAATACTTGAATCACTAGATATCAAGAGAGCAAAGGAACAGTTTTTGAAGAATTATAACTGCTAGAACGCCAGTATTATCAAACATTCGAATAACACTGGACTGAAGAAAATTTGGATAATCTCAAGTGTGACTGGATTAGCATTTACATTAATCAGAATTTTAGTATACCTAATATGTTATATATGGACTTCGAGCTGATTTTAGCATCTTATTCCTCTAGTTATCAGAAGCCTGAAGACTACTTTCAGTACCTTAACTGAATAAACTAATTAATAGGTGATGGTACAATTTATTCTACTTATCAGTTGCGAGTAATTGCGAGTTGAAGAATCGTTTAATAATTTTTGAGATATAGATAAAATTCGAGTTTCAGCTCGAGCGTGACAATATATGTTTAAATGTGTTTTTCACTTTTTCTTGCTAATCTTGCATAACTTCAGTTAAAAAATGTCATAGCAATATATATTTGTTATATGATACAGCGAGAAATATAAAATTTAAATTATAATTTATATATACATATATATATATTTTTATATATATATTTTAATATATATATATTTTTATTTCCAAGTTGATTTCAGATTATTATTCAAGAAACTTGTTTGAAGAAAATTAAAATTAATTTTTATAATTATGCAAAATAATGATAGAAGAGAACTACTTAAAAATTATTGTTTAAGTTCTTTAAAAAATGATTGTATTAAAATTAAAATAGTAGGTATTGTAAATACCATTGCTTTTCAGAAAGCACGAATATGTGCAGAAAAATTATATCAGCATTTGCCATTTAAGTTTTTCATTCCGCAAATTATAGAAATGTTTCAAATAGAATGGCACGAATACATTCATAAAATGAAAAGAGTAAATGAATTGTTAATATTCTATGTTCCGATACCGACAAATTCCGATTATAACTTATGTTTATAATTCTTTAGCAAATCGGAGGAAAAATGTGGTCATTAACACAAACTGTTGCTGTTTTTATTAATGATGAATTTCTTGGAAGTGATGTGGAATTTTTACGCTATATAAGTCAAAATTATATCTTTAGTTTACCTGTTGGAGTAGAATTTTATGAAAATCTCGCTACAGAACGTTGTAAACAATTTATCGAAAAATCTAAAGTAAATTGCTTTTGGCTGTGTATGAACAATTTTATTAATTTATTCCACAGGATACTCTCATAATATAAATTATACATTAACATAAGATTGTTTAATTTTAGAGGAAATATGTTTATTTCACATTTTCGTTAAATAATTCAACTATTGGTTCATTTGTATTTGTGGTAAGAATTTACATGTAATTTCATTTTGCAGAGCAATACTATATTACAAAATACTTATACTAAATATAATATTATTTTAGCTATATTCTGATTTGTTACCATTAACTTGTCAATACTTTCTAAATCTTTGTACTGGATATGATGAAGTGAAAGAATGTTATAAAGATGCTTATTATATAAATACACATTTGCATCGTATTGTAAAAAATGGATGGATCCAATGTGGAGGTACAATCAAATATTACTTAAATTTTTCATGTAGCATTATTAAATTTTCAATTAACAAATATTGTTAATTCTGTTGTAAGTTTTTATTTTTTATAGGATTTGAATCACACCTAATCAATGAAAATACTGCAAATGTTGAAATACCTGATGAATCTTATTGTATCCCTCATGATCGTAGAGGAGTTCTTTCTATAGTAAATAATGGAAAACATTGTAACAAATCACAGTTTATTATATGTTTAAAACCAAATCCGTGGATGAATTATTTCTATGTTGCTTTTGGGTAAGTAAAATAATGTAATTTTAATTCTTATGTGACTAAAGTCATAAAAATAACATTCATTGTGAAAGATAATTTAATTTATTAATTTATCAAAGACAGCTTGTAGATGGTGCTAGAACTCTAAAAATATTAGAAAATATTTCAACATATTATGAACATCCTATTAAACAGGTAATAATTTCACGATGTGGAGAATATATTTTTGGTGATGAAATTAAGATGGAAACTGAATCAAAGATCTTTTTTGTTAGTATATTTAAAATCAATTATAGTCATAAAAATATTTTATTCTATTTCATTTTATTCCAATTTGAATATATATAATTATTTTATTTTAGGAACATTCATCACCAATAAGCATGGAAGGAGAAAATGTAAGAGTCAGTGACAGTGCATTTAATTTCTGCTCTATCACACCATGGCTTGATAATATTGTTGATAAGGTAGATGTTCGTGATACTAAATCACTTTTGATAGCTGAACAGTATTTAAATGGTCTTTACTGTCTTTCAAGTGATTATGAACCAGGTATTTAGAGATGAAAGGTTCTTTTGAAGTACTAACATATCATACTTTCATAAATAAAGATATGTACAATTTTTTATAGGAATGGATATGCGTGTTTATGAAAAAATATATTTAATTGGTATGGCAAAATATGATACAACAACTACTAAACTTCATGATTTATTACTGAATTTTCGACCAGATACAATGACTGAACGAGAAAAAATTATATTTGTATCAGAAATTTCAAAGATTATTTTAGCTTATATCTTTCATCATGAACATAATGAAGTAAGTTAAATATTTAAATTAAAAATTTTATTTCGTAAAAATTTAATATTTACATATCTAATATTACATATGTATAATCTATTTAGTTTTGTTTACAACATATTTCATTGAATACTCATGCAGTTATACATAAAGTATTAAAAATTGCACACGAAATATCATTGAAAGCTATTGAAAAGGCCGAAACGAAATCTTTAATTTTTCAGAAATGCCGCTATTCAAAAATCAGGAAGTATGTAGTTCAATTTTTGATCAAAAAAGAAATAGATGTTTTTATTGAATTATATTTCCATATTTTATAATTACAGAATGTTTGAAGTAAACCATGTCAATAATATATTAGTCTCTGAAGATTGCATGTCATTACTAGAAGAAATATTAAATAAAGCTATAGTATGTTTAATGAGAACTTTTGAAATTCAAGAATAAAAAATTATTCATGTTCATTATAAAATTGATTTAGAATTTCTAAGTGATTAAAAACATAAATTTAAAAATATAATAAAAAAATTATACTTTTAATACATAAAAATATATTATTTTTTATTTTTTATGAAAATTTATACATGCACAAATCTTTATATAATATATGGTAATATGTAAATTTTACACTTAATACAAACCTAAGATATACACAATTAATGTTTTAAAGGTAAAATATTACTGCTTGATTTTGCTGAACAGTCTTTTTCCTCGACCTTTAGATATAAATTTTTTACCATTTGTATTCAATTTCTCTTCTGCTGGAGAACATTTTTCGTGAAATGCATTATATAACATTTGAGCTTCATTTCTATTTTTAAGCAATTCAGTAAGTTCTTCCTAAACATAAAATATTTGTATTATTGAATATACTATTTTCTAAATAATTTACAAGATATAAGTTGTAGTACATACTTTTGTAAGTGTATTAAGATTATCTAACGACTGTCCTTTATTTAATATTAAATGTAAATTTTTAGTAGTAACTCCGGGTAATTTCGCAACAAAATCTTGAATTCGAGGATTATATTTTTCTACTGGTATTTCTTTATTTTCTTCAAGTCCAATTTGTGCAGCTTCTGTCGCACTTGGTTGGTCTCTTCCTTGCTATAAATGTAAATGTAAATGTAACAGGAATAAAATAAAATTAACATGTTAGTTTTAATTCATAAATATTTATAAAATACAATAACAATTATAATTTAAATTCATTACCTTTAATTCTTCAAATAACTGTGCTGTTGCATGGGGCCCAGGTGACCACACAAGTTTTAAACGAGGAAAATGTAAAGTTAAAAGTTGAAGTTTTGAGGTAATAAACATATTTTGAACATCTTTACTAGCATAATAGTATCCCTGTAATTAAAAAGATTAATTTTAATAAACTTAAAATTGTAAGGAATTACTACCGTGGAATATACAAATTATATATACTTGGAAACAGAATGGTTTATTTGGATCAAATTCGATCAGAAGCATTGGTTTATTATAATGTCTTGTCATAGCAACAGCCTGATTATACAATCTGCCACTGTTTAAAGAACCAATTAAATCAGAAATACTTTTCCTTTCAACGCAAATGTCTGGTGACAAAATGTAATCTCCCACCTATAGACGAAGTAAAAAATTAATCATTAAAAATTGAAATAATTAGTATTATATCTTTTAAATCATTTAAAATTCTCTTGTACCTGCAAGGTTACAGGTTCAATATTCATTCCTCGTGTATAAAGTATTGCAGGCAGTTCACTTCTAAATTCTCTCATATCAACTATGACTGAATTAGGAATTTCAGGCTTCGTTGATACACCACCTTTACGCGTATTTATTTCATCTGCTTCTGATTGTATTGCAAGACTTAAACAATCTTCAGTTTTTCCATCTTGGTCGCTAGGAATAACCATTTTCTAAGATAAAAATGTAGTTGTGTTACATTGAATATATATAATATATAGTTTATGTAATGTAAAAGTTTACTTAAAATAGACAAACATACAGTTTTAGTATTAATCAATGTATGAAATGCTTCTTTTTCTCGTCTTAAAGACGTGAGATATTCTTGTTCTTCTACAGAGCCTCCATAGATTAAAAAATATACTTTTAAATCTATTGATGAATTGTTATTTTGATAAACCTACATAAAAAATATGTATATTTAACAATTATAATTACACTTTATTAATATATTGAAAAATGTTTTGTTAATTTTGTGCATACTTCAATTTGTCGTATAGCAGATACATCTGCTATGTACATAATAATGTTAGTTGGCATATGTTCTGTTAAGGCACGCTGCAATGCCATTGGGTCACCATCTTTTTTTAAAGTCTGTATCAAAATAACAGGTGTATCTGCATTTATGTTAGTTAAATCCAAATCTGCAATCTGAAGGAATAGTACATACTGAATTTTTTTACATTTTATACATATTATATCATATATGCAATGAACTATAATTTTACTTGTGAACATTCTTCGAATAAAGTCTCATGCATGATTTCCTCAGTTGTTGAATTAGACTGACTTCCTTCTTTAACTTTTTGAGATAGTGTTAATACATAAGAATCCTGTTCTTCATTTGTATCATTCTCGGCTTTCTCCGTCGATGTAGACGGTTCCTCTACATTTGTTTCACTATTAAAGTAAATTAAGTGTATGAATAAGAATTAAAATATTTTACTTGTATCTATCACCTTTCAAATAAAAAATTTAATTTTTAAATTCTTATATACCTCGTTGTTTGTATTTCCTTATGAGAAAGTTTTCTCATTGCTTCATAAAGTAAATATTCATTGGCTCCCATAGTTAAATAATTTCTTAACTGATAACAAATATTTCGATCATGTACCAAAATAAGAACTTTTTCAATATTTTTGTTATTTTCTTTTTTTTTACTATCATTCTGAATTTCAAGTAATACTTCCCTTAAAGCAGTCCATTTTGGAGTAGTTTCAGGTTTTAATTCTATATAAAATCAATTTGTATAGTATTAAAATTCACATAATGTAAATCATTTTTTAAGTGGTAAATTTATGCAAACATGCTCACCATTTTTTTCATTGTAAACTCTGTCCTTCGCATTTTTAAATAAAATATCTACAGAATCTAACATCAACCAACCACTATTTTTTACAGCATATTCCATAGTACGTAAGCGATTTAACATTACATAAAATGACACACAATCCTCATATGTTAAACATCTATATTATATTTTTATGTACTTTTTTGTCAGAAATTAATAAATTATTTTTTAACTTCTATGATACTTACGCAAGAAGAGCACGTAATGTTTTCAAATCAGATAACAATTGTTTTGAAGTATAACTAAGTTGATGCCAAATAGGATCTAATTGTGACTGTAATTGCTTATGAAACTTCTTAGCTATCGCATTTTCAACAGTTAAATCATCTAAATCTAACTATAAAAATATAATATATGTATAATTATATAATTTAATACTTTAATAAAATTTCGTACTTACATATTTATTGAGTCTTTTTAACTCTTTAATTATATAATTCATTACATCAAGTAAAGAAGTTTGAATGTTTAACATCTTTGATGTGATTTTTACATGTAGTTCAATGACATCAGGCTAAATAAAATTTTGTAATGTAACTTCTTTACAGTAAAGTTCATGATATATTGTAATATAATTATATAATATTATTACCTTATGTTTTTCTAAACTACTATTTACAAGCGTGTGAAAACGCGGCCATAAATATAATTTTTTAACAAATAAAGCTTTCATTACTCGTTCCACTCGCGAATATCCAACAGTAAATGCCAATGCAGAATTAGTAAAGGCTTTAATAAAACCAGTCTATAAGAATTCATAAAGTTAAAAGAAATAGTAATCGTATAATAGCTCTGTCTAATTTTCTTTTAATTATTTTATTACTTACTTTATTATGCTGTCTATATAAACGAAGAGCAAATGCTTCTTGATATGAATTTAGGATATTATGTGCTCTATATACAAGAATTCCAGTAACTAAATTTAATGGAACCCTCTTTTTTAATAAATCCACTACAAGAATCGGACCTGACATAAATAACACACCACCTTCTAAATACATTACTTCCCTGTAATTATTAGAAAATAAGAAGACAAAAATATAAAACTAAATTTTCAATACAAGATGGAGTATTATAATGTAAACCTTTCGTCAGAAGAACATTCAGAAGTTACAACACGAGGTAACTGTTTAAGCCCATAATTTTTTAGAAAATCAATGAAGTACTGTTCATCATGACTTGTAGCCCCTAAAACTATAATTAAGTTTCCTGGATCTATATAAGCTCTTAATATATTTACAAATACAGTTTCTATACCAAGGCCTCTGAAATAACATATTGGCATGAATATGTGAAAATATGTGAGAAATAAAATAATCATATTTCATGTAATATACAAAAAGTGGAATAATTACTTGGCAGTAATAACCAATCCATCTTCATGGAGAATTTCCAAAAACATTTGATTCTCATATTCCAACATGATTAATTAAAAAAATTACGTACTATGTCATAATACACATCAAAATAATATGCGGAATAGTAAATCCAATAGGTACCAGGTAATGGATGTTGAAATTAATGGTTCTTGTTCCTGAAATAGTATTTAATTGTATAAAATATTTCAATGGAAACTACATTATGTATTATGCATTCTTAATATTTCTAATTTTAATATATACCTGATCATTATCAATTTCTGTTATTTGAAATACTACAAGAATGTATTTACTATTCTCATATGATGGATGTCCATAAACACCTATATTAATTGGTCTTTTAGAACTAAAAAATGATACATTTATCAATACTTAGGTAAATATTTGATAAAAATTATATTTGATATACCTATTAGGGATAACAACAATATCTTCTGCACAGGTAGCAGATTGAAAACAATACTGATCTGGTTCATAAGTTGGTTTTGTTATTATTTGTGAAACATATAAATCTGCATCTCCAGTCCTACAAAGTATATAGTACAAAAAATTATATTGTCCTATTAAACAAATAAATTTTAATCTTAAGTGTTAATTTTAAGTTAAATTAATTATTAATATAACTTTATTTTAATAATTTACTTACTCAGATATTAATACTATTTTAATACCACAATCATCAGCTAAACTATAATAATTATATGAACCTCCTACGACTTCACCAGTTGCATAATGTAATAACTTATGTTCATCAGCTAACACACAGGATACCTGGTAAAATGAAACATTTTAATAATCTTAAAGTAGTATAAATATATAAATATCCCAAATTATAAATAAATGAAAAACATTCTTACCAAAGTGAAAAAAATAAATATATTCCTCATAGTATAATGAATTTTAACATGATCAACATACAAAAAATACAACCTTCATTGTTGTAATGTTTAAAACTTTTGCTGCAAAGATACCATTTTATTAACCTTTCTTGTATGCAATTCTTAAGTAAACAGAGGATACAAATTAATTATCATATTACCAATTTAAATCATTAACTTTTATAAAATTCTGCAATATCTGATTATATTAATTGTATTAAAAAAATGATCGATTAAAATATTTTGTACCGATCTTTAACGTTAGATTTAGAAAGGAGTATTTGAGGTTAATATATTTGAGATCAGTAACTCACCTTTGTACAAAAATAAGGTTATATATATTTTTCCAAATAAATTACAGTATGTTATACGAAATTTATAAAAAAATTTGTTTATATCGTATACAGCTTATTTTTGGTGTAGTATGTATTGTGATCTAAATGTCATAAAATTGCATTAATTGAATGTTTGACAGGTGTAAGAAATATATTTATATGTATCTATATAGATGATAATAAATTTTATGTAACAATGTATATATACATATATACATAATTATTCTGTATAATATATACATTTGTATATACGTTCTTTCTTCTTATCTTTCTATTACCTTTTTATTTAGAGAAAATACGTTTTCACATAACCAATCGTATGATGATATTTAGTAGTAAATCAATTAGAAAATGTTTCGTAATGTTAAATAAAATAATAGTTCAGTTTCTTCTACATAACATTATTTGTAATATTATTTGCATTTTTCAATGAAATAAAAAATTTAAAATAAAAATTGATATACATATATACAATACAAAGCAATGTACAAAAAATATTAAAAATTTAATTACTCGAAGTCATGTGTATTAATGCAGTTAGGGACTCATACAATCAAAATCATACGTATTTTTACTTATTTGTACTTATTTACATGTATGCATTATTGTTCATATAATCTATGACAATGTTTAACACGTATCAAAGCTTTCATTTATAGACCCCTTGTTGCTCGCATCTAACTCTTTGCAATCAAGCACTATATCCGGTGCATCACTATTAGGAAATGAAGTATAATAATTACTGTTTTGTAATAGGAATTAATTATAATAATTAGGCGCTAAGGGAAATGACTCGTTCATTTTATGCATATGAGGAGAAATGTATACTGATGATAATGTTTCGTAAAGGTGTATTATACTTATAACAAAATTAAATATTCTTTATAATTTGTCAATTATATGTTAGCATAATTCAATGTTAACATGATTCTCATTTTTAAGATTATCAGGAAACTTTATTTAATTATAAATAAATATAAGTAACATTGACATTATGAATATTTGCACAAACCAATAATGAACAAAACTTTAGTTATTACAGCAATCGAAAAATCAAGTCAATAAAATAAATTTACCAATAATCCTATTTGTTTTTAATTCTGTAGTTAGTTTCGACCTTAATAGTTTGAGATATAGTTTGCATTATTTTTCATGATGCAAAAAATACATATTGCACATTTTTTTATTACGCAAATAATGCGTTATCAAAATGTATTAGAAGGTCGTCATCGTATGCACGTTCTTTGCTACCACTGGTCCGTCGAATTGCAACGCGGTTACCTCGATTCCATCAGTGCAATAGGATCGGCCGGTATATACTTTTTCCTACATCGATATAAGCTACCAGACCGGTAACAGTCTCTCCTTCTCGCGGGGTGTAAACAGGACCTATGACGAGTCCACAAGTAGGAGAAAGAGGGGGTGAGCGGTAGCGTGGACGAGAGTGTCGACTAAGGACTCTTGGATAGCAATGTGTACGGTGCCTTTAGCGATGGGAGCAATACCCTCTCGATTTGTTTTCAAGACTCTGACTTATGATTAATTATGAATACCGATAATAATATTTTAGAAAGTCTTCAATTTTGAATTAATCATCTCAAGTTTTTGTATTATTATATTTAAATTATTTCATATTTCTATATGTGGAACTAAATAAACTAAACTATTTCTATATTATAAATTTATATAACATGTGTATATGTTTTGCAATGAAGTAAAGTTATTTTAATAACTTTTTCAAACACAATCACAAATACTTTTATTTTATTTAATTTCAAATATTTATATTTAACCTACACGTATTAAAGATTAGAAATATTTAAAAATCATATTTTATGTTATTGATAATACAACACAATTCTTTCGTTGAATTTCTTGAAGTACAAGATTTATTTTTCCAATGACTCAAAAATTATAGATTTTTCGTGAATCGACCCTATCGCTAGACAGTATGCATGTGTGTACGAACGAACAACTTAGGGGACGGTACGCGGTGAATCAAGCCTAAGGGTGGTAGAGTGGGGGCAAGAGGGAAGGGAGAATGGCGGAGGGTCAAAAAATGTATAGGTGCGCGCGCAGCTGCTTTGTCTCTGTGTAGTAGCATGGTGGGGGGTTGGCCGGACCACGAGGGGCCACAGGGGTCCGTGAGCGGACTATGGCGGACCAAAAGCGACTGCATCCTTTCAGTCGGCCGCTGAACCCGCGCGCCGTGCGGTTGCTCGTGTGTGTATTGCACTTGACTTCGATTCATCGCGTAACGTTCTTTTTTTACTCTCCATCGCAGGACCACGCGTGTGAGGTTTTTCTATTCGCCGGCTGTCCATCTACGCCTGTGACGGTAACCAGACCGAGAAAAACGACAAGACTACGTTTCAGAGGAATCTCTTCTGACAAACAGGATCACAACACACATTTACGGATTTTTTGGTGTACGTCTCTAAATTGTTTTCGTGCGCGGGCGTAACGCCAACGTGAAGTTCTTCTGCATGGTGAGTACCGAGCGTTTCTTATCTTGTAAAAATCATCGCGTATGCTTTGTTTCACTACCGGTTCTGAAGTATCGAGAACGCAAATCCTTTTTTGCAGAGGAACGTAGATTCTTTGATTTAGATAGATGGATTCCTTGATTTTAATAGATTACTCCGCGGATTCTTCCGTTTTGCTCTAAAAAAGGGTATTTCGTTTCACCTGGAAAATCCGATTGAAGTAGGAGCTATTAATGAATTTATTTGAAAGAAAGGGAATGAATATTGAGCAATGTTTTCACACGTGTATGCAAGTACAGCTTCAGGACATGGTAAAGTGACGTAATGAAGAGGGAAAAAGATGAACGCGAGGTAGGTTAGGTTGCCGAATCTTGAATTGAAAAACATTTTGCCGCTTTCACCGCGAAAACAATACGTATTTCCGGTTTCGCAAATTTGTCAGCAGAACGAAATGCGACAGGAAGTATTCTGTTATCACTGGTTTATTATAATAAATACGTGAAACAAACTTAGGTCAGTTTTCTACCGCAAAAGTGCTAAAAAAAAAAAAAAAAATAATTAAAAATACGAACTCCGAAAGGACGCTAAATAAGCTGTAATCGTATGTAATTTACGAACGGAAAAGTAAAAGAAAAATTATACAGTAACCACATGTCGCGGGACGAAGTACAAGCTAAACGATCTTATAAAAAGGGACACCTATTTCAAAGTAAGGAGTGTACTTAATAATAAGGGTTCTGTTTTTGTTATTCTTATGAGTCTGTGCGTTTTAATGTACGCGCCACTGAAGTGAATATTGTGCATATATTTGAAAGACGAACATACAATTGATGCGCTTGCGTGTGTGCATAACACTGGTAGTGCTTTCAGCAACATAAGAGAGTACGAAATTGTGCGTAATTACACCATGTAATCGTAAGGTACTTGGTGTGGTATTCGAGGTGTGTTCTGAATGCAATGAGTATCTGCTACTGTTTCTTCATTCGCTTACTCATGTTACTTTTTGTGTTCGGCAAAAATTGTAAAAAAGAAACGACACTGCCTTTTGTGTGGAAGAATAAAAAGTGAAGATATAATTTGAAACTCGAATAAAATTATAAATTGATGTAATTTCAACTATTAATATGAAATATTAGTATATTTTCATAAATTAAATAACGATCGTGAAATATTTCGTATTTTCAATTATATCAACTGTTTGCTGATAATAAAAGGGAATTAATTTTTTCTTACATTATTTTTCACGATTGATATTATCGACCGAGGGTAAAAATAATATTGCAGTAATAGAAATTCCTTTCAAAATCATCGAAGTTGCAAAAGTTATCGTAGGTAAAGGTTAATAAAAATTATTACAAATATTTAGCTGTTTCACGTCTTTATTTATTTTGCGTTTTATTACACGTTTAAAAGAGAAATGACCACTGTGGTGCATTCTAGGGATGCGATCCTTGTTACTAGGAAATATAGAGACTACTCGACTGCGTTCTCCTGTGTTGTTCGATACCGACATCTTGCTAATTTCGTAGCGTAATCAAGTGGACAGAAAACGTTTTAATAAATTTGCTCGTATAGACTGAGTCGTGTATATCAGGACAGACAATTGTATACGTTGAACATGAGGAACGAGTTTTATCGCGGTTTGGTTGTTTCCTTCTTTTTTTTTTAACAGGTCGTGCCAGAAATTCGAAAGTTGAGGTGTAGTAAAGAATTAAAAAAAATAAAAGAAGAATTGATAAACAGACTTTTGAATTTTTAACTGTCCCAAAACGATATTCGCATTGAGATAATTGTGTGCCATTCAAACGGATACTTGCGAGTCATTACTTGATTTATAAAATCTTCACGATTTATAAATGCGAAATAATTAAAGAAAAAAATGACAAAAAATCATAATTATTTTGACTTTCTTATTATTATGAATTTAATTTTTTTTTATATTAATCACAATGTTTATACATTATTATTAGAGAGAAGGTAGATATAAAAGCGAAAGTAGATGTAGAAATGTCATATAGCGATATTTAATAATAATTCTCGTAAATGTTTATTATTATGTACTGCGAAAAATATTTTCAACGTAACAACCGAAAGATGTATATGTTTAGGAACATAATTAGTTACTCTTGCCAAATAATACATCGTTTTTGTATCGATCTATTTGTTATTTATCTACCTGAACTAAAACATCTGGTGAAATGATTTAACCTCGCTTTTTCCCGCTTTTTTCTTTTATTGTTAAGGTTCGACCTTATCGTAATATATAGACATAATTTATCGCGACAGTTTCGTTTTGTAAACCAAAGGATCCAGAGAGTGTGGTTCAAACGATTATTGAAATTAAGCTATTAATGAAAACAGTTGTTATCCTAGACCCAAAGGAAATGCCGCGATGCACGCTATCGTAAACATGGCGGAGTGAATACATGTTTACGAATGCTTCGAGTACTTTTCGTATCATTTTTAGTTTTATTTTAGCGGAACGTTATCGTGATGCCTGAACGTTACACCAATTCTTGGTTTTACTGCGTGTTCAAACAACTGCTTGTACGTACAAGCGATAAATTCTCTTTTAAATTGCACGACAAGAGAAGTAAACGATGGAGATGAAAAGTTGTGCAACTATTTATCTTAAGGCATTATATTTATACGAGTGAATGTGAACAGATGATATTCTGAAATCCAAACAGAATTAAATTCAATTTATTTTCCCTGATATTACTTGAATACTATAAAAATACGCGATATAGAAATGATTATTTCTATACAAATACAATTGGAATCAAATCAGAAGCATGGCCACCATATACAATTTTAAAAACTAAGAATTCTTGAATATTGAGTTTAATTAAAATTAAATGGTAGTCTGAAACATGGTATTTAATGTTAGATTCAGTAGGTTCATTTTCTAAGTTCTAAAATTACAATGTTTGAAAATTCTAAAATTTCAACAATTTACAGTTTCAAAAGTCGAAATTTCCAATGTTCCATAATTCTAAGATTCCAACATTCCAAGATTCTAAAATTCCCAAATCCCTAGGGTTCCAAAATTGTTTAATTTCTAGATTAAAAAATTCCAAGATTCTAAAGTTTTAAGATATATCACTGTATCAAAAATTACAAAGTTTCAAAGTTTCAAAAGCTCTAAAGCTACTAATTAATTCAGGTTTAACTCAAAATAGGGAAATTAAATTAACCGAAAGACACGGAGACTACGTTTTTTACCATCATTATGAAATAAACTCGAATAGAAAAAAATTCTACTAAAAAAATTAAAAAAAAGATACCACTCGTAAAAGATTCGGAACGAAAACTTTTCAATAAAAAATTACGATAGAATTAATTTTCAAAGCCATTCCCTCACTGAAACATCCGCATTCGGCTGGATAACGATTCAAACTGCTCGCAGTTTAATACTTCGCGATGGCACACGCGACTGCGTCTAAAATTTGATGAAAGTTCGCTTTTGAATGACGAGGTGGATCTCGGAAGGTTTCGGTGGTCTGTAGTTTTGATCTCAGGGCCGACTACGAACGGTAACCCTCGAGTTGTGCCAACTCTCCAACACTAGTGTCGCAGTACGACAATCGATCTCGGCTGGAACGTGTATACCGAACGCATTTTCAGGTCTCGTTAATCTTCTCCGTCGCGTTCGATGGGTCGGTAAATTTCTACATCGCTCCACACGGGGGATGGAAACGAATAATTGATGTTATTAACTGTTGAGGCTCCTATACGTCTCGTAGAGCCGATTACGTGGCAAATAATGTTAATTTATCGTCTGCAAACACGATGTTTATTAAGATAAATTGTAACACGAATTGAACACGAGATTTGACAAGTTTCGTCTATTGAGAATGTTCAAAAATGATTTAATAATTTATCATCCATAGATGTGGTCTTTATATATCGGATACCGATGCAGTGAAATGCTCTATCGAAGTTCTTCAGCCGATGGGAGCAGATGGGTCCAATCGGAGAATTCTGAAAATTCAGGAGCTTCTCGTGTTACCCTTGCTTTGTTGGTCTGTCCTCGAGGCCAGGTATATTATCCCTACGTCCGTGGATCATTGGTAATAAAAATCCTCCATTCCAGAGATCCATTGTTGTCCACGTAGTATTCAAGATAATTGAATATTCGATCCTAAAAGATAATATATTTATGTAAGAACAATTTAAATAATTATTGGATCATCAGCTTCTTAAATGGTTAATCTTGAATAACTAGAGTAACCAATTATGATAAACGTATCCTAGGCAAACTAAATTACTCATTCTAACTTTTAGTTTAGGATGTAAGTTTGTGAAACATCAGGATTACTCATTTAGTAACCATGGACTCTGATCGTCTATAATCCACCAAACATATCTTAGCTATAGTTCTGTATAAGTATTAAGACACATTTCTTTGGTACTTGGTTTTCATATATCTCTATAGAGACAAAAGTTAAGATACAAAGTAATTATTTGCGAATTTTTGTGTATTCTTTATCTTCTGAGATGCCTACGTATATTAAAATTGAAAATAAAATGAAAAAATAATATCATATACATCAATAGCAATATATTTTTTCAAATATCTTGTATAAAATATATTTTTAATTTTAATCTGTGAACTCTAGGAGACAAAGGATATACAAAAATTCGCAAATATTTATTTTCCTAACTTTTGATAATAATTCTCAATTTCGAGTTGCATTTTTCATAGTTAATTTACCTTATAAGTATTTCAATATAATTTTATATTCATTATTATTATTATTATTACTTTGAAACAATTTGGAATCTCATTCTAATTGTATTAAATGGAATTATAAAAATTATCACATTCGCCAAATTTTACAGCATGGAAATGCAGATTTTATCATGAAACCATAAAATTGAGTACGTTTAACAAGTTTTACTTCGACATCTTTAATGATGAAAACAATTTATTTTACAAAGACAATACGATTTAAGGATCCTCATCGATGCATTTATTATTAAGTGCTTACTCATTGTCACTGATTTGTTGTAGTTTCCAGTTTTGTTACATCATAGGGCCCGCTGAAGGGTGACTGTTTGCACCGATGACCTCATTTTTCGTGATCTCGGTTATACGACTTTTCCTGTGTATACACGAGATATCGGGAGAATTACGATCGGCCAGGGTACTTAAGGATCGTGCATGCTGATAAAAGGCAAAACTAATATTTAGATTCGTTATCAATTGGCCCTTAAACTCGAAGGACTGGCAATCACACAAGAGCCATAAGAGCCTTCTTTTAACTAGTCTCATTCTTCAGCATGATTCTATTAAATCTGAAAATTTCTGATTGATCAATAAATCTCGATTATGCCATTATATTCTTATGATTGGGGTTGTTGAGAGCAGAAACCGCTTAAAGGTATATTTTGCATATTTTACGAGATATTTTCGGTCGAAATGCCTTACGAATTATCTGCTCTTCCGCTAATCGATTTTAATAGCTTTAACACTAGAACTACCAATCTATAATGCGTATTATATATATGGTATGTAATAATTGAAGTGGTATAATGCAGCCTATGGACTATAATGATCTGAGGCTTATAAATATAAAAAGAAGATAGAATGATATGGCGAATATGTATGTCTATTATACAAAATAACATTAATTATGTTAAAAGCAGTTGCATGTTTTTAGTAATCAGAAAAATAAAATATCCGAAACTAGTTATTTTAAATTGTTTAGTAGATCCAGTGTTAATCCTAGAAATTGAACGATATAAAAATATCGAATCACATAGAAACTATGTGTATGATAACATAATTTATTCGCCATACATTCACTTATGTATTTTTATGTAAGGAAAGGATGTATACCTTACGATTCCATCGTAAACTCAAAAATGTGCGAAAAAAGATTCAGGAATTTTACACCGTTTAATTTTGCGACGTATCTTCGTGAAAAGCATTTGGTGTTGTGCAAGTAGTGAGCCATCTTGTATTATCCTGAATGCTCGTTAATGTCCTGTCAGTTTCTCTCAAAGAGCTTCTCACTCGTATTCTTCCAACCTAATGTATTTTCAATTAAGATTCAACGTTACCAGAATTCAGAGAAACAACTAAGTAAAACGATTCGCGAGACTCATACCATTTTTCCTCCTTGAGGAGTTTATCTTCTTCCACGGACTTGTTTTTCGACTTTTAACCGTCGCCTGTATTTTTGTCCTTTTTTTTCCACGGTGGTTCGTGTCAAGTCCTGCAACATTTTGTAAAAATAAATTACGTTCGTAACGCAACGCGACTAGATCTTAAATCTTCGAAACCGGCCTTAAATCTCGATCGTCCCACATGCCACGGTGTGTGTGTACGTGCGTGTGCGCGAAGGCCTGAAACACGAACGAAAACTGGTGCTCGAATGAAAAAGGAATCGGTCGTTGGACATCCAGGTAGAAAAATTCGTCTGTATGAATAATTTATTCGGGACAAAAAACGAGAACGCTGACGGTATTCAAATTAACGAGCTTTGAAAAAAAAGAGAGAAAGAAAAAAAGCATAAGCTCGGTTTTCTATTTATATCAATGCGAAGAAATTAGCCCATAATAGACTGTTGTTGAACAAAAATTGAATTAAATTTTTAAAAATTAATTTTTCTTAGTAATTATTTCTATTGGTTATAGATTAGGTTTTGTTTAATCTTGTAGCTAATTTTGATGTGACTCTTTTATATAATGCGATATAAATGGAAGATATTTTAAATTCAGGTTCACAGAGAATGAACTGATAAATCTCTTAAAGGAATGAAAAAGAAAAAAGAAAAAGAAATAAAAGAGAAGAAGAGAACGTCAAGTACAAAGATATTTCGCATTCAAGAGAAAACAAATGGGGAAAGTCGACGAGCCTGTTTCATCTCGGATTTGTCAAGCCAGAATACGTTGGCCCTTGCATTCAGCTTTGTGTGGGTCTTTAATTGGCCATATTTTTAACTCCGAGCCGAGGCTGGCTCACAGCGATAATTTTTTCTTTCGTTCCCTGCACTTACTACGCGTTTCTGTTTCTTCATCGTGAAATTTACTGCCTCGTCTTGTATGCTTAAGCTTATAATAAACTGCGAAACAGCTGGAAATTTGTAAATGGAAATCGATAGACAAATATCCTGCGACATAATCTTATTTTACTGTGATTTTTAATTTTTTTCCTCACCTTCCTTGGAATCCAGAACTACTCCAAAATTGGCCCTAAAATACGAAAAAGACAAATGGGTAAATCAATTGTCTTACACCATATACAACATAAATATTCAACAAGGTAAACATCGTTATAAATCACCGTACTTAACCTATTTTAATTACTAAACAATAGTTCTCAACTTTTAGGTTATTCATATTTAAAAAAAAAAAGTCGCTCACCTAGATCAAGCTCGATGTAACAAAGGAAAAGAAAAAAGGAAACGAAAAGAGCGGAAAACTGTGTTTGCCATTGAAAAGGTAAAGAAGCCGTGCCAAAAATTCTGAAATGGCGTCTACTTAACCGCTAGCAGACAAGAGGGGCATTGTTCCCGGTTCGGTGGAATCAGTTCCGAGTACCGGTGTATCATTGTCAATTGTAAGAGGGTTCCCTTTTTCACATAAATCCGCCGGACACAGAAAGAGATCCATCTTCCATGATTTATCCCAGTCCCTCGTTTAATCGTCATATATCCTGATAAAGTTCCTTGCCAAACATTTAATGCTTCGTTTCCATGTCGTGTCGATTCATATATCTTGCTGCACACCTGCATCCCTTCTTGCTATCGATTGCACGATGCCTATGACGTCACATCGTGGAGTCAGTGACAGCTAGCCCCTATTGGCCTATCGGTGACCGGTGGTACAGCGTTTATACGTCTCGTTACCTTGTACCCTTGCAACAGGAATCAGAACAGGATCGACACGATGGTAGGTAGAGTGGTGGGACATTCGCGGTTTGACGGTGGTGGGAGGACGAAGCGGGATATTGTCGAGGCGTAACAGATCAGAGTGAAAGTTGAGGCACGACTCGCAAGGAGCAGAACGACGGCTGCTCACCGGCTCTCTCGTCTTTCTCTTTGTTTCGTTCTTTCCTCGTTTATGGATGGGGGAAGAAGAGAAGAAGAGCCGGAATCACGAGTCGAACCGGAGCCGAAACGATCGTGTGCACTGTTCGTGCCTTTGACTTCTCTCGACGCAACGATTACGCGATTATATCACGGCGTGTCCCGTTTCTTTTAAAAAGGAAAATTCCCCCTCTCTCTAGCCCCTCCCTGGCCTGTATGCAATATCGGGGGCCTGTCTTTCTCGCTCTCTTTCTATGGTTCATTCCCTTGGAGCTCTCTCTCCTCCAATCGACGTTGCATCCTTTCGTCACAATTCGTGCTGACATCCCATCGAGCGGGTAGTGTGCACTTCCGACCAACTGGTCAACCACTCCACATGCCACTTACGCACTTAGACCCGACGAAAGGGTCCTCACGGCCGTTTCAGAGTCTATTTTTATCATCGGGATCTCTCACCGTGTATATATCTCGTTGGTTCGATACCATTTCGCTTTCTGCCGGTTCCAAACTCGGCGAGGGCGTGAAACTTGCTCCACGTTCCTTTGCTTTTACGCGCTTACAGGAATTGAGTTTTAATATTGTTATCGTATTCTTCGTGCGTTTATTAGGAAAGGGCCGAAATTATTTTTTAGATTGTTTGAATATAAATTTTTTGTTTATAGTGAGATAATTAATCGTAAGTATAGGTTATGATAAAATCTTTAATCGAATGCTTGTGTCACATCTAGTATCAAATTAAACATAGGCTGAAAAATATATATCTATTAATCGCATAGTTTCGGACACAACGGAAGAGCTAATCAAAATTGAAAAACTTGTACACCACAATTTTTGAACTAGAAAAAAGAATTTTTATGAAAACGAAGAAGCCGGAAGCATTGGTGAATATTTAGTAAAGCATTGTGAATTTCGCAACGTGATATTTAATTGCTGAATCAGAAATCGTATAGCTGTTGAAGTAAGTGACTCACTATTGCTACGACTACATTTGACAGTGACGCGTTGCTGCTGGTTTCTTCTATGTCAAATCAGATCTACGTGTAAACGTGGGTTGTGAAGAGAAAAGATGATTTATTCGTGAGTTTTCAGGATGTCGTGGATTTTATGTACTTAGGATAATAAGAAATTTGCAGAATGTTTGCCTTTTATTCTTATCTCCTTCATATTTATATTTCTACTTGTCTAAATCTTATCTAGCTTTCTTAGTTTTAATGCGAATTGATGCTTTTTTCTCTAGGCAGTTTTTTTTATAAATTACTCAAGGTGGCGCCAAGATATTTCTCTTCTATATATAGTATGTACATAGTACATAAGTGTTAACAACGAAGAACATGTAATTATGTTATCTAAATACACGTGAAAAATTACATTATTACAACGTTTGAAAGATTCTAAAATTTCACAATTATCGAAGCCTATCTGAGTACATTGGTGATTAGTTTATTAACACTATACATGGTTAGCTCAAATGCAGTATTATTTCCATTGTTTAAGTCCAACATGTGTATTTGTTTAATCAAAAATTGGGGTACAAATGTTCAAATACTTTCATAAGCCACTATATAAATGTTTTCGTCGGAATTAACACTGACTTTTGTTAAAATAGGATTATATTATTTTAATCGTAATTATTTATACACGAAAGGAGAAATTAAAATTTGATATTTAATACATTTCTCCTATTATCAAAAACTCGGATAAAGAAATCTTTGAACTGTATACTTCCACCCACTTGCAAAAACAAAAGATCCCCAACCCATCATTTCAACGGTTCTAGTAGTTCCACTGTTAAACCACCCTGAACACAGGTTATCTCAAGCAGAACTGGGACAGCCTGCACGACAATATCTGCAACAATGTGTTGATCCTTTCACAGCGACAGAGCCAAGCCGATACACCGTGAACCAAAAATAGCAACATCGATATGCATTCTGAAGAAAGGAACAGCGTTTTGTACACCGTTTTATCCACGGTAACAACGGAATGTTTGTTCATACAAAAATCTTCATAAGTGGTCGCGTTGCAAAACGGAACAATGGCTGGTATTCGGAACGTGCATTTATTTAAATCGCAGAGAGCAAGTGTTGCTCCTTGCGGACGGACTGCGCAGCGAAGAGGTTAAATATATCTGGCCTGGCCTAACCGTTCCTTCTATCCTCATTCCTTTCGAATGGCCAGCCGCCTCTATGGCTGCCTCGACTCGAAACAGATTCGATGTGTGGCACTGTGGTTCTGCAGCCAAGAGGACATCGTGCTTCTTGGTAAACGTCGACGAAGGATAAACGGCGATCGTTCGATCGAAACTCCATGGTCGTTAAGGCTTCGACCACTTTCTTTTCGGGAGATTATAGTAACGAAGTTGCCTGGGTTCGTTCGCAATCCGTGTAACGACTGCGACTCTGCCGCGCGCGAGCACTTGTAAATACTCTCTCGGATATCAGCCGCCTTGATTGAGTTCAAAGGGGGATCGATCGGACGATCCTGTTACGAGGTTCCTCGCCGGTTGTTTTAGGTGAAATTTCGAGGTAATCCAATCGAAAGCGTAAAGTAGCCGGGGAGTTTCACGATTTCTCGGGTATTTCTCGGGTATTTCTTGGAACGGGGGCACAAATCCTTTCGGTGGAAGAAGAATTCGCCAATCATCGTGACTCGTGATTCGTTATCGATGGCACTATAAAGAAAAAGAAGATGAATCTTGTTGAAAATAGTCAACGAAAGTTTGGGTTAAATTTCAATTTCTTGGAAATAATTTCGAATGAGATGCTGATAATCCAAATGGAACTAGTCCAGGGTTTCAGAGGAAAATGCGCTTTCACTTACTTGATGGGTGTAGAAGTAATCATAAATTCAAAGGGGATCTCGCTTTTCATTGCCACCGTGGTCGCGTTAATCGAGATTTATTAGACGTCGTATGTGCATAGACTCCTCCATGGTACCCTGAGAAAATCAGAATGATTAACGTATACAAGCATCATTCATTGAATATTGAGTTAACGTGGCTCGTGAGCTCGTTGATCAGTTTAACAAGGATGAGGCCGGTATAAAGATGATTAATCCGCCTGTTTGACGGATGTGTCATTAATTTGTTTAATTGACGCTCTATCACGACCTGTCCTTTAGTGTTCGAATATTTAGGTTGGGAGATTACCTCCAATATTTTCGCGCTTGACCAATAAACTAAACCACACGAAGAAGCCGTTAGTGAGCAAACGTATAATGGCCGGTAAATTGGCTCTGATATACGAAGCACTCGGTTTGCTTCGTTCGTGATACTCGTTTCATTTGCAATCTTGTCTCGTCTTTGTCTTAATTCGACCGAACGGATCGTGGAACGAGAGAACGCTTCTTGCAAGACGGATCGATTCGTCATTGGAGAAATAGGGCCACCGATTGCTGCCGGGTATCTGTCGGTAGCGTTTACGAATCGCCTCAAAGTTATTAATAAATACTTTGATATTGTATCTTCGTGATATAGGGTGCTGCAAAAGCGAAAGTTTTAGATTAAGATATTGTCGGGGTACGGCTTGGATACATTGAGATTTTATGGTGAGACTCTTATTAAGGCTTTCGGAAATTTTATAGTGTACAGATGTATAATAGGAAATTTGGATGTAACGATAGTCTACTGATATCCTAGAATTTTAGATTGGGAAGACAGGACGAGTAAAGTTTACTGTACGTAAAAATTGCTATTTGGATAGGTACTCTGTGTACTTGCAATTTGCATAATGTAAGATTTGTGTTAAAATCTTTAAAAATTCCCTATATAGATTAACAGTGAACGAATCGTCTCAAAAAAATAAAAATTTGGTAATCACCTGAATCAAAAATTTCCTTCACAGAGTGATTCTATAAATTCGAAGAGGTCAAGAACCAACGGTCATTTGTCCAAGAAATGATAAAGTTATAAATACAAACATATAATCGTAAATCATTTTGATCCAGGGACACTCGTTAATCCTCTTAATTCACACCAATCTGCGAAACGTGGTTTCCATCAAACGGGTAAAGACATAAAACGACTGTGATATCTGTTGCAACTTCTGCTCATATAGTGTCAGGATATTGACCATCCTCTTCGAAACTCGAAAACAATTTCCGCTTGCTTATTTCTCCTCCTGTTAGCAATAAAAATATCCAGTATAGTTATCGTGATGCATAGATTGTGACGGTCAATGAATTTACCGTTTTCAAAAAACAATTAATTTCTCGCATGTCATACAATTTTTTAGCTCCTGTCTCAACGACTGACCCGATACCTATAATGTTGATACATTCGGTTCGAGTAGCCGTGGAGATAATACGTATCAATACTCGGAAACTTGTGCCAGGAATAACTCCTCGTGTGGGTATATGTAATGTAAACGTTGATTTGCGGAAAAATAGTGGTGAGATGTACGTCGAAGCGAACAAGTGGGAGGTATAGCGAGCAGACGCTAGTGGGTGTACTACCGTATGGGCGATGTGGGAAGAAAAAAAGCGGTACGAAAGTGCAAGTCGTTTGCGTAACGCAATGTTACTTAAGGCGACGCTCACACCGTTTATTAAGACGGCCAACGACACGTCACGCGTGTATCTGCACTGTAAATTGGCGCGAACATGGACCTTGATAACAGTTGCCCCGTTGATTAACATTTCAAATAACGTGCTCAAGTATCCAAGCATCAAAGTAAAAGTGTGTGATGAGACGAATCGTTATTAACGCGTTGATCGCCGGACGAATCTTTTATGTCTCGAGTGGAGTCGCTTGTTTTCAGCACGATACGCTGTAATATGCATATATAATGCCTTGTTAAAAGGTAATATTGTTTAAGTGCTTTATGGCTCGTCCGATACCGTATATTGTCAGCCCTGTGCTAAAAGTATTGAAAGTTTTATGGATATTAATGTTTATTCGATTTAAGTGTTTTAATTAGCTCGAGAAATAAAAATTCGCTTTGGAAGATGCAGGTGTAGAGAAGAGACCAATTATTGGATACCTCGAATAGGATCCAATTTTTGTAAGAAAATTCATTTTCATAAAAGATTCACGATCTTTTATAAAAGATCATCAAGACCCTCAATCTTGTAAATAAAAAAGTCGTATATCTTATTGAATCAAAGTCTCTTTTCTATCTATATCTATATCTAACCAAGTCGATGAATGAAAGTGCAGTCAGTGAAATCAATATACCTCTTTCTCGACCGACACACTCGTGCAATACACCTCAGCACACTTTCATTGAACCTCGCACCGCTCACGAGAGAAGGCTGATTAGAACAGCATCCGCGTTTGCTTAAAAGCGCGTGAAACGCCGTTTCATTAAACCACAACGATTCCCTCATTAGCTTCTTCCATAAATGTCCAACGTTATCTGTACTCGGAAACAGGATTTGCGATAGCTGTGAAAGAAACGGATTTCCCATCGGTTTTTTTACAGTAAGGTTTTCAAATGGAAAAGAGTATAGTGTACTGTTCGTAACGGTGTTTCTGCTCCCTGGACACCTTGTTGCACGGTGTCGTTTTACGATATAATTTCATCGTGGCGAAGGGTTGCGGAGGATGAGGATTTTTCGATTGGTGTCGCTTACTTCCCACGATTCCCCGCGACAGTCCAGGCACATATCTCTATTCCCAGCTGGAAATGCCAGGAAGAGGCCAAATAAGTGCGAGGGCCCGTTTCCAAAGGAGCGAGAAGCTACTCAAGTGTTGAACTCGATTCCATCAGGCATGGCCCGTGTTTAAGCTGACCAAACGTTCTTCCTTTTGGACGTTTTCGTAATTTTGTTCGTTTAACGGGGATCGCATATCATCGTTTTTGCCCGTCACGACGTGCGAGACGACTAACGACTCCTGTTCGTTTTCTCAAATGACTATATATTTCGTCCGAACGCGTTCGGTAAAATAACAGGGAAGGGAAGGATCGAGCTTGATTCGTGATATGATCGAAGAAATAACACATTCTGAAAAAAATAAAAAATAAATAATTTGTAAATAAACAATCCATGCGAATATCTACAGGTACTGGCATTGGAAAAATTGATGCAAGTTTAATTACCAATAAAGGCATTGCAAGATTGGATTTAATTGGAAATAAAGTTTCACGTTTAACCACTTTCTTTTCACTTCATTTTCACTTCTTTTTCCAACTCCTGTACGAAGAGATAAAATAACCTATTTCATATATCTTACATTTATTTACATATTGATATACTATCTCGTTCTCTCTGAAAAACTGCACTTGCTGCAATCATAATTTCTTTTACAGTAACAAAGGTATATTATTGTGACTAATATGATTTTCAACTAACCTATAAATGTTTGAAACTTTCCTAAAAAATTGGCCATTTCGTCTGATTCAACGCACCATCTATTAAATTGTTACGCCAGGACTGTAAACGATTTGAAATCACGATGTTATCAAAGCAAGAAAGAGGAGGTAGAGAAGAGGCGTGAGTCACTTGCAACAGCTCGCGGTGCCTCCGTCGGTTACCGTTAACTCTTAGCGCTGATGACGTCGTATCCGCGAACACGTGAGAAAACATTCTTTTCCGCGGTGAACCGCCACCGTCGCCACTGTCGCCACTGTCGCCACTGTCGCCGTTGGCGCGCCGACCTACCTTTTTTTCGTGAACGACTGTCACGGCGCCGCGACTAATTTGCACGCAGCTAATTAAATCGATTGCACTGTCGTGGACGAATCAATCAAATGTACGAGTCAGTCGGTGGAACCGAATTAAGGGGAACACCAGCCCTGAGCGAACGAAATTGTTAGTGATTGACGGGGCAACGAAATTCATTTGTTTTCTCGTTGATTTGTCGGATGTGAAGCGGGGGTTAGGGGTGACGCCAATTTCATAGTATAAATTGGGATGCGTACTTTTGATGTACTGGACTGGGTTTTGTTCTCAGCTGCGTTTCCTGTGTTTGAGTATATGCGTTGATTGAACTTCGGTTGAACGTTTTATTAGACTATTGAGGATTTTGACCGTATGTCGATATGGATGATGTGAAAAGCGTCAGGTGGTGATAAAATGATACTTCGTAACATAACCAATATGTACGGTGAATGTTTGGAAACGAATAGGGGAGACATCTTATGGAAATTGTAGGAACTAAATAAATGAAACGGCAAAGATAAAGATCGTTTCTGTAGTAATATAAATATATTATTGATATAATCACCAAAGAAATTAGGTTTGTATCCTCTTTTTTTAAATTAGATTATAGATAAATTATTACAAACTAGGTAAATCATAAACAAATGGATATTTCTTTGGCCATATTTAATTATTTTAATGGGGACTTTTTGAGAATTTGAAAGATTTTTTGAAGTAGATTTCATGGTCGGATAAATATTCAAAATATTTCAACACTTTTTAATTATGTGATTATTTACAATATTTGTTCTATTTTCTTGAGACTTCAATTTATCTTACTAAGTTTTAGAATAGTAACAATATTCATTTTTGTTTACTAAATGTATATTTCAGGTTTCTGCACTGTTTCTAAAATTACTCTGTCAACAGAGATGCAACTAGTTAAAGCAATAACATTCCCCAAAGAAAACAGTTGCAGATTGAATCTTGGAACTATTCAACTTTCTTTAAATTAGTTCCTTACAAAGCAGTAAAAGGTTATTTTACATTACTAGTTATATTATCGTAAACAAATTTCTCAACAGCAGAAATAAAAGAAGTTTATTAAATCAGATATAGCGCCAACAATTACTCGGCAGCAAAAACAGATGCAGCTTATTAAATCAGATATAGTACCAGCAATTGCCAGCTTCTCTAGTTTTAAACGTTCTATCTCGAGTTTCATCTTCGATACTCAGTGATATAATTTCTTAATTTCAGCGATATAATTCTTATTATTCTAATCTAATACTTGGCCTTTTTTATGCGACAAGATAAACTTAACACACTTACAAAGAACAAATTATATTAATTATATCGTTTGTAAGTTCATTTAACTGACTCAGTGAAGCAATGATTAAGTAACTAAAAGGTTGCATCTTGAAACTTTTTAAAGTAAGATATCAGCATTTTTTTTACATTTTTCATCTCCAATACATATTTCCAAATTTTTGTAATGCATTCACAAACAATTTTTTTTATACATAGAGTATATTTATATTCATTTGGAGAGGTATCTCAAAGGAGAACTTGGAAAGAAAATTTTACAAACGAATGGCACAAATTACTTATTCTTCAGGATGATTCCTCAAAGAATTTTCCATCCATATGAAATTGCGAGAAGTTGATACGGTTCACCAAGCATACTACAGAGAGGAAGCAGTCTCGCAGGTTGAATCCATTGTGCGTGCCATTACCAGGAAGAATAACGCCTTGTATTGACAATCGTCGCGGCGGCTGTAGGCTACTTCAGAGGAGTAAATTGCGTGGGACGTGAGACGCTCATGGAAGTAATTGACCGCGTGTCGCTCGGCTTGATGAGCCATTACGAGGATCGCCGTGAATCAGTCATCCCCCGTAAAAATGGTCTCCTCGTGGTCGGTTCGACTCTGGACGTTTGACGGGAAAAGAGAAGAGAAAAGAAGAAGAACGGTGGAGAGAGGAGACGAGAAGACAAGGGACTAGAAGAGAAGATAAGAGAGGAAATGAAAAGAGAAGAGAAAAGAAGAGGACATTACCACGGCGACGTATCGTGTGTCACGTTGTCTGACGCTGAACGAAACCGGAGGAAATTACATGATCGTTTCACTTTCGCACGCGGAAGCCAATCTCGACGGCGTCGCGACGTCCATGGACAAGAATACGTGGTCGATGCAACGCGGACCGGTTAACGGTAATGTTCGTTGTAGCAACATTTGCTGTTTCATCCTGAGGTCGAGAGGTTGTGGATACCTTTTAATGAAAAATTATTACTCTTTTATGTTTATAGTTTTTGAAGTTTGTCGAAGTGTGATGTATGAACATCGGGGCTGTTCTTTAATGTTATTTAATCCTTTCACTATGGTAACATTGGCTGAAAGGCGTTGAGATGAGACGGTCAGTTGAGCGTGTATATTTTATCACAGGCTTTAAGGTAAATTCATTATTCTGTTGCATCATGGAGTTTATCGTTTATTATGTATAAAGAATTTTCGTCATAATCACAAATAAATAGTCGTTGTTGTTCGATCTTAAAATTCAAAGTAAAGATATATTAAAATTATTTCATGGTATTATGGATAAGAAAATAAGAATTTATTATTAAAATCTTGTCAGTATTAAAATATATGAATATTAACTCTTTCGTCAACTATACGCGCAAAATTATTTTAATTTTAATATCTCATTATTATTTTGAAGGGAAAAGTATATAATAAGAAATTATTTCACGTAAAATTTTGCATCTCATTTAGCAAGCTTCGGTAGAAAAAAAAATGAGCATTAGCAACAGGAAAGAAAATTACTTACGCGTTCCCCTAATAAATCGTCAGGATATTAATACGCGGGAAACAATTTTTGCAGTGGTTGTTTGGCGGATCTTTCTCGCGGATTTATAATGATACCGCGATGGAAGAGGAAGCGCGCGCTTGCTTTCGCGAACCGAAAGGGGATTTATAATAATTGCAAGCGCGCGGTGAAAAAGCTCAGACGCCCACGCACGCATGCGTGCAATGAACACGCTGCGCGACTCGTATGCGCACGAGAGAGAACGCGTTGCGTTCCGCAACACGTGCACATCACCTTGAGAGACGCCGCTGATTAATGTCCGTTCGTTAGGAATCTTTCTTCCTCTCTGCCCGACCAATGCTTTCGATTATTCTTTTCGTTTTCTTCCTGCACGATTTTAAGCCATGTATCCACCATGGTTCACGAATCTCTGTGCCTCCCTAACAGTTGGTGGAACATGTAATTCACACGAATATAAACACGTGCAAATGTTCACTGGATTAATGGCGATACTTCGAAACAAATTCTTAGTTTATATGCATTCAGAGAAGATAAAATAATCTTGCCTTCAAAAATTGGCACTCAACCTGAATCAACAGTAAGTGCTCCTATTTAATTTGTCCTAGGTTTAATTATAAAAAACATATTCTTTAAAATAAATTGAACTATGAATTTAATTATAACCATCTATTGTTTTTTTTATGTGTGCTCTCTTCTTTTGTTTTTATCGTACTATAGTACAGGCTTGCAGTTATTTCTTTGATAAGAATTCTCAACAAATATTTCTCGTGAATGAAACTAAGGTCTACGAACATTCTATGCCGTCGCGTTGGTGGATATGCGGCTTTACGTTACAACGTGTGTTGCGCGGGAAGGGGGAAAAAGAAAAGTGATCACTGGATGAACCACGACATAACCTGGCCGCGGAGCGTGTACCAGTTTAATTAATATCGTGTTTGGATTACGTGCGAATAATTTCTTTATTTCACAAGGTATTATGCGTCTTACAAGGCGCACTCGTGGCCTATTATATAACGTTTCGATTACAGGTACCCAATGCAAGGCGTGTAGGATTTATACGAGGAATGTAATTTGCATAGTGTTGGAGTTTTGTTTTCTCCTCTTTCCTTTTTTGTTTTGAAGATTTACCGAGTATTGTTGCATACTTTTGATTCGGGAGGGAGGGGTGGGGGGCGAAGTAATAAATAATACGGACATAATAATTTATGTTTTATTTGAATTTTCTTTTCTAATTGTTTGACTTATTTATGCAATACAACTAGGATAACGTTATGTGCAAACTTACATCGTTTTATTTGCTTTATGCTGTCATGTTCCAGCCGTGACTCTCTAAAATTAATCAAAACTTCCTGTCAACAGAATCTGTTTCTTTACTTTCGTAATAAGTGAAGTATTTCCGTCATCCAATTTTTAAAGAATTACTACATGTTTTTGAGAACAAGTTTTAGTATTTTGTTATTAATCAGATGTTTAAAAGTATTGAAACTTTTTATTAATTTTACTATACTTTCAAGCTATAAAGGAAGCAAATCTGAAATGTGCAATAATTAATGAAGTAATCAAGTAGTATTTTATGTAATATCTATAGACGTTCTCAAAAAATGTAAGTGGTTTCAATAAACCATTCCAGTGTGGGTGTTTGTTTTATGGATACTATAGCTAATAATTCTATGGGCTTTTTCTAGAGGGTGTTCTGTCTCGCAAGTAGGTTTAATTCATTCTACTTTAAATTCCAGTCACAGGTCAGAGTTCAGTCGATTACAGTGCCTTTGATCGCTGCGTCCACTGTGGAAAATGTTCTCACGAAACTGGTTCTGTGTATCTCATACACAGTTTCCATTTTGGTCCCTTCTTGGACATGCTGCACTAGTTAACCCAATTTATCACAATTAAAGGACATATATATTTTTGATATGCTCTACTAAGTCCATGGATGCACTATAGTTTTGGAAGCGCGTATGATCTTGCAAGAGATAACCACCTGAAAAGATATTTTTATTACAAAGGGAAAAATATTTTAAAGAATAAGTAAATGTTAATTATTAAATGCAAAATGACAGTAATGACAAATAAACGAGACATTATTTTTAGCTCATAAACATCCTTGCAAATTGTCGAGCACAGCTGTTACTAAAATTCTCAAAAGAGCTCACCTGGAAAATTAATATTGCAAGACAAGCTTTATCAAGATACCTGGCGTTATTGTCCTTAATTCACCGTCAGAAGTTTCTGTCAGGTTGTAATTACCTGCAGCTCGGGCACGCGCGCCAGATACTTGATGTTTACAGAACTCAGACATGTGTGCCGCCAAAATTCACCTTCTGTTTACTGAGGCTCACATTCCTCAAATTGTCCATAAATTAGTGTCCAGCATCTTAGATTACAGTAAGATAAGTAACTTCTAAAGCAAAACGTTATTAAATATTTCCTTGAATTCATATTCAATTACAATATTGTATTGCAGTAATCTAATATATTTAAATATTCCAATTCTATAAAGAATAATACTGATAAAAGATCAGCTTTGCTAGTAGCAAATACATTAATCAGCTTGTTCCAAGAATATTAAATTTTTTAACATTACAGACTTATCAATTAGGATCAAGATATACTTTATAATTACAATTATTGGTAACCCATAATTAAAATCATAGATATTTCATTCTAATTCAAGCTATAGAATGGCGATAACTCCAGTAATGATAACTAAATTCTCAAAATAAAATTGACAAATCTAAACAAATAGTAAGTAACTATGTATCAATGTGAACTAGTTGTTACCGATGTAATACTAATCGTTTAAACTATATAGCAAAATAATAAAACATCTTTCCATCGAATGGTGTACGGCAGGGTCCACCTAGCTGCCCCATCACAGAAGGAACGGAAATATTTGACTTCTGCCCTCGGCGGCGTACGGCGAAAGACGGAGAACGTCGAATAAGATAGAAAGAGATAACGATAGGGGCAGGATCCTCTGGCCGTGGCTCGCGATATATTCACCGTGTGGGCTCCCTCAAACACGTAACATACGGACGAACAAATACCTGTGCGGGAACACAGGTATTGGAACTCACACCAGGTTGTCCGGTCGGAGCTTGGCCGATGGTGGTGGCTCGACCAAGCACGCACGTACCTGCGGCTCGCACGTGTTGTGCCCGGGCTTGACTTATGTGTGCAGCAGCTGCAGCGCTGCAGTGTCATTGACATCACACGGCGCACACTAGTTTCCACGAGGCAGGCGCGCTCGCTCACGAAGAAACCCACTGGGTCTTGTCCTCCTACCGATCGTACATTACACGCGAGGACGATTATAGCCCCGGCACGCCAACCGGCCGTGTGTGATGTTCGCTGTTCGCGCGAGAAGGATCCTCCCTTTCTCTCCCCGAACAGCCTCCGGTTCCCGATAGAGCGACAGAGACAAGCTAAGAGTCCTGCGTGGCGAATTAAGCCCATTACGGCCCCTGGTGACAAAAATGAGAAATAAGGCAGTCGCCAGGGAGAGAGCACCGTCTCGAACGCCCTACCGTCTCGATGCATATTCAAAGGGATGCGTTTGGTCAAGCGTGTGCTTGCTCCGCGAATCTGTCGCGTCGATTCTGCTCCACGTAGTCTTTCGATAGAGGGCAAATATCCGGATGGTTGACTGACTGGTTAGCTGGTTGAACCTGCAGCTACCGATAATTCCACACGTCGCGCCGTTTGAGAACTTGTAGTTAACTCGGTGTGTCGGTGCGAGCAATTTTCGTCGCTCGAAAATTGGAGCTCGCTGGCCGATAAAGGCGAGCGCGTGCTCGGAACGGCGCAGGCGCACGTGCTTGTTGAACGTAATGAGAGAGGAAAGTTGTCATGCTGTGTGCTGGTAAAATACACAAAGGATTGATGAAGAAGAGAGGTTTGATTCATCTTGAGATGGAGATGTACCTATTGTGATTCGTGGATTCAATGTCGAGTATCATCAAGATTGTATTTGAGGATAAGTTGTAGATAGGCAGATGTTTAGAAATAAAGAAGATAAGATTTTTGTATTTTTATCGGCACACGTAAAAAGCCGTGATTTCATCCAAAGAATCGCTCTCAGAAGGGTGCGAGTGCGCGTAACCTATTTTGAAAGAATTCCACATACTTCGATCTACGGTGCTGGCACAGGCCGAGGGCTAGAGGATTTACAGACAGTAATTTTTCAAGTCGTTCCACCGCGTTACTCTCGCGGTTGCATTCTCTACCACTTGCTTGAAATTTAGTTGCGTCTAGTCGCTTCTTACGCCTATTGGCTGTCTCCTTTAGCTTCTTTCAGAGTATCTCTCTTCTCCTCACCTTCTTTCCACCAGCGTTGCCTTTCTTTTTCATTCGCTCTTTCTCTTTACACCTATCTTGGTTTCCGTCTTTCTTTCTTCCTCATTTGTGAATCACCTCTCCATCCTCCTCTTTCGCTCTTTCCGCTTCTTTATCTTTCTCTTTGCTCGCCCAACTAGTCGTCTCCATCCTCTTCTCCTTTCTCGTTTCTACTTCTATCGTTCCTTTTCTCCCTCTCTGTCTCTTCCCTTTCCTCTGACCCTCTATTCGCCTCCTTCTTCGTTTCCCTCTCCATGCTTACCCTCCTCGTCTATCGCAGTGGCACTCTGCACTCTCCCCATCCTTCCAGTCTGTTCCTCTTATTCTTATTCTTACGCGGACCCTCATCTTCCTCCTTCGTTCGCCGTCCCTCTTCTAACCTTGCTCCTGTTTTATCCTCTGTCCGTGCACGCGGCCTCGTGTTCTTCGCCCTCTACTTCTCGCCGTCCCGTCTCTTCTATCCTCTTCCCAAGTCTATTCCCATTCGCCAACGGCTGCACGGCGGCAGCACTGCCGGAACTGGTCCATCGAGGAAAGATTCTTTGAAGAGGCAGCCAACACCAGCAACACTGATGCCAGTGGCTGCTGCTGCTGTTGCTGCCACCACCGTCGACCTGCAACTTCGCTTTAATCTCGCCGGGTATACTCTGAATTCCAGTCGACTCTCTAATAGCCTCTGGTCTCCAGGACCAGGGTCTTTGACTTTGCGAACTTTAGGACATAGGCATAAAATATAAAAAAAATTATCAACGGACTACACAGGGCGTTCCTTTCGTTCTGTTACTATGCCGCTGAATTTTAGAAGGTTAACACGTTTCATCCTGAAAGAAAATTTTAAATTCAAATGAAAAAGTTTCATTAAAATATTTGTTCTAAGATGATATCAGTGCTAAATTTCTTTCATTGATTTTCTCTTATATTTATCTTATTCGAATAATACTATAGCAAAGTATATTTGCACTATATGAAAGTCTTACTTTTACTAATTACGATGGGTCATCCGTTTCATCCGTTTCATTCGTGTTCCATTTGTGGAACACAGATCGTGTTATTTGAAGCTTGATGCCTATTGCTAAAGAGTCGAAGGATAACTGAACTGCAATCTGAAATACAAAACATCTTGGAGAAAGTGTGAATTGTCAATAAAGAGAAGGGCGTCTGTCTGCGATTTCTCATCAAGCCTTTCGACCGTCGGGTTAATCGAAGGTTAAGCCTCGTAATTGACTTAATTAGATACAATTATGTGGCGGGGTGAAAACGACCGAGGCGCATAAACACGCGTTACGTCGCCTTCGTGTCGTCGACGGTTTATAGATTCTACACAGCCGTGACGATGACGGTATATGGTTATTCATTTGAAAATTATAGAACCGGTTCTTGGTGCGTTTCTCTTCGTCGTTGAAAGTTTATCGAATCCTCGATACACTCTGCATTGTCAGGTGGGCCAATGGCATCGTGTCTTTGTCCAATGGGAGGCCGTTCGCCCAAGCCGACGATCCGAGAGGAACAGGTCATCGTTGGCACCATCCACCGACACACGAGGACCGATTTCAGAATACCGTTCTTATTACGCATAGCCAAGCAGGGCACTGTGCTGTTTTCAAGTGAAGGTATTTTGGCGGGATGTAGTAGCAACTGTAGTACTACAAATACTGTTTATTGTTTGTACTATTTTAAACGTGGCAGTAAAGAATATAGTGGGTAGAAGTAGTGAACTGAAACATGAAATGGCGACATCGATTGATGAGGTAATACATAGGTAATATATATCATTCCTACATGTTTCCATGCTTGAAACTGATCAGGAAATTACTGACGTCTATATCACCGTTTATAAGTATCAATGAGTATTCATTTATCTTCTTTCTTTTATTTGAGGATATGGTTAAATGTTGAAAAAGTTAGTTTCTTTTCTGCATATTTAATTTTGAAGTCTTTGTTTTATGCTGGTGTATGTTAATAAATTCTTATCAGTGAATAAATGTTGATTTTAGAACTATATAAAAAATTATATAAAAACTTACATGTATTAAGGTTTCTTATAATAATGAACGATTTAATATTTCGATCATTAGTTTTCCTTATATATATTTAAAGAAAGGGCACATTTCATTTAGTCAGTATTGCTGAAATATAATATTTTCTGAATTAGATACAATAAAATCTCGATTCATTAAGGTATACTTTACGAGTTCCTGATTGTAGTATGTTTTAATGAGGTTAGGTCGTCGCATTCCTGTCAATTCGCGGTTACATACACTTTGACACTTAACTTACTTTACGACCTCTATATTTCTTCCCCGGGCTATATACGTATATAGTGTGATGATACTTTCGCGCTCTTGGTCGTGCGTGTAATTGCTGGGAACGACAGAATGCAACGGATGGTATCGAGGCACTGTCTTACCACCGTCATTATATCCGGTACTTTTTCATGCAGCTATCCGGCTTCCCATTGCTGTGAGAATCGCAGTGAAGCATCGCTGTCGGAGTCTGATGCGGACAGTGAATTTCAAGTATTTATTTCCATGAATTTTCGAATTCATAGCTGTTGATGATCAGTCATAGCATCGGCAAGAATATCACGTGACCATTATGTGACTGTGCGTTGAGCGACACCGTGCGACAAAGAAAGCGATCGTATTCTACGCGCGACTGTTAGAGCGGTAATCACCGATCGATCTATCGCATCCGAATGATCAGCATTACCCACTAACGACCCATTAGGCGCGTTCGAATAGCGAAGAAGAAAGTGCACGAGCCGGGAACGTACAATTCGAGTCCATCGATACAAGAGAGAAAAATATATTCGTATGGGGGAATCGAGACTTGACCGGAATTCTCAATACGTTCTGTATCTCAGTGCATGGTCATACAATCAGCTGGTCTAGTTCTGGCACTGTTGCCAGACGTGCGTATTTGTTGATGACGGAGCTTGTCCCATACCTTTTCGCTTTATTTCTGTCTTTATATATTTACATCTGTACGAGGTATTTTAAAAGTGCAACTAATATGAAAGGTTAGGGTAGAATAAAAGAAATATTCTTTAATACGTTTTTTATTGATATATTCTGTACATGTAATTAAGTTACTTTCAGTCATTAGTAGAAAAATTATTAGTAAAAATAAAAGATATTAGTAAAACAATCTATTAACTTTCGAATGGACGACTGACTCGTACAAAAATTTTCATATTATATATGTTAGTACATATGTATTAATTTATTTTATAACTATATATATATACAGTTTTTTATTTATGTAATCAATAATTTGTTGTTTGTTAGTCAAGGGTTGGTCTGTAATACTAAAATCACCCCGTAGAAATGCAACAGCATGCATCCATCGATCAGTGCGCATGTGCAGTCGTATAAATGGTCCCCCGTGCTGTCGACGCGGCTCGCGAGTAACAACGTGATACTTGGAATGAATTTCCCGTAAAATATTGCGACGAGGTTCGTAATTTCGTCACTAGGTGGACGTTACGATGGGGAAATTACAGGAAATAATGGTAAATCTTGCGTAGGGGACGTTTTTCCAAGCTGTATACTGGTCAGAATCGTTGGAAGCCGGCACAGATGGCGAAATGAGCAAAAGGAAGGAATATTGATGAGCCTTCCGAGGAAAAGTCATTCGACGAATGCGGTCGTAATTGGCAGATCACCGTTAAAATGTTGGAAAAGTTTCGAGTCTTATATTCGTCTTCGTTAGTACTTTTTGAGACGGTTGGTAATACCGTAGAAGCTACTAGACCTTTTCCCCTTGCCATTCATTACCCATCGCGTTAATATTAATTCGCCTAACATTATTCAGTTTTTATAATAAACGACTTGAACTGACGTATCTTGAATCTGATCATATACCGGGTGTACGGATAAATTATTGACAAAATTACTCTTGAGCCGTGTAATGTAGATTCGATGGGGCGAGAAAGTGACTTTACAGAGTAATTTAAGAATCATTTGCTTATTTCATCGTTTTACTGACATAAACTCTTATTCATTAATCATTAGCTGAGAGAACAATTTGTTTCTTTCTTTTATTAATTAAAGCTGTTTAAAGAACATGAGTACGATGATTATACTCCAATTTTTAAAATTCTTGCTCTTTATATTTTCCAATTGTTTTTTTCTTATCCTTTTCCCCTTCTTTCTGCTTTTCTTTTGGAACAAGAATGTTTCGTTCGTTCGTTCTACACCACGAGTTCTGTAAAATATTTTTCGTGATGCTCTTGGACGGTTCACCGATCGCGATTTTTCTTCGGGCTCGCGCAACGGAATATGGTTATGCTCTGACGGAAATAACTTTCCACGCTAACTAAGCCCGCATACGAAATTCTTGCCTAAATCCGCCGCGGGGTAACACGTCCCTTTCACATTTTTTTCCCCTCTCTCTCTTTCCCATTTTTTCTTTTTTTTCCCCATTATCCTGGTCGTGTTACTTTCAAGCGAAGGACTACGTTTCCAGCGGCGCGGGTTTATGCAACTCTTTCCGTTGACTCTTCAGCGTCCCGGTGCGCATTAAATGGGAGGTCGTGGCTGAACGTTGGCAATAAAAATAGCAAATCCGTCTCTCAATGCGTATACCACAGGGTGTGCATACGCGCGACGGAACGTAATTAATAATCTCATGGACTCGTGTGACATTATTCACGCATAGACAGCGTATAAATTTTAACTTCCCCTGTGGAATCGTGATTTTTCCCTCTTTACTTTCCGAATTTTTCTTTCGTTTCTTTTCCAATACTTGTTTTCTTCCTCTTTCGAATTAACGTTCATAATTTCTATCCCTCGTTGCAGTTATAGGTATAGACAGACGTAGGAAGGTTTATCGTAGTTCAGCTTATATTAGCAGCTTTTACCATGCTTCGTAATGGATCCCAAAAAGATTTCTGGCCCGTGAAGCAATGCGTTCTTGCTTTACGACGACACCGGAATTTCACCGGGATGTTTATTACACGGTGTCCGCCCTAAAGTTGATCGTAAAATTTTGCCATAGCATTTTGATTAATAATAAGCTTGAGTAACGTGCTGAAAGGGCTTGATGCCTTAGCCGTGTATCTGTTTCCCGATTCGATATAAATAGCTAAAAATACCGACGATAAGTTTCTCTTGATAGTTGGACGTTTTCTATCGGAGATTAATGGAGGATACTACTGGTTGATCAAACACGAATAATGATGTTACTTCCAGATGTTCGAGGCACAAGTCAAATAACGAGAGTTGCCATCCAATTTAGAGTTTTCGAGATATTCCAAAGTGCTTCCTTATATTGCCTCGAGGTTACAGGATTCGAACCTGAGTTTCTGGGTATCTCTTATCGATGAAATTCGATCTTGTATGGTACTAGTTCAAGAACTAGAAGCAGGCTAAAAACAAATAGACATAAATTACTAGTTGCAAAGTGATACACGAGTGTTTATTTCTTTATTAATTCAAATATTTATTCTCTATATTTACCCCAATCAAACACAATTTAACCTATTAAGGGGTTATATTTTTATCAAACTTTCTTCTTTGAGATAAATCGATTATACGTAACTGGGTTATCGAGACAGATAAAACGAAGCAAGAAACCATATGATAAAAATTACCGTACAGAATAATACTTCTGTTGAATATAATAATATAAAATCAAGTTGTTTTTCTTTTAATTCCCAAATATGACATATGGCACAAAATGTATTAATTGAAATTATCATTAATTGCCAACATATTTCGATTTCTACTGTGCACCTACAAAATATAAAATTTATAGTAAGTTGCAAACAGACAAAGAAAAATGTAGTTAATAACTATATTCTTCGATAAATAATGTTACCAAAATAAATAATATATAATAGTTGACTTAAGCATTTTCTTTCTGCTTTTATGGACAGCACCTTTTTTATCTGTCACGTTTTGTCATCTTGACAACTTATTAGACCCTGTGGCTCCGATTCCATCTTCACCCTCATGGTGTGTCAACACAAGGGAAGACCGTGCAAAGTGTATACAAGAATAGCGGCGGTCAAATTTCGGAAGCAGGTGGTTAAAACGTTTTCAACCGGTAAGGGAATCTGGCTTTTCTGCCTTCAAGCTCGTTCTCTCTCAGCCAAGAACAGTCAACACAAAGGCTTCTGGCAGGATTTGCTGAGGTTTACTCTGCCGGGCCGCTTTCTTTAAGCTCGTTTCACACCAGCCAGCCAATCTTTTTTTTCTTTGTTCTTTGAAAGAAGAAAAACACATCTCTATCATCTCTGTCAACTAGTTTGAATTATTAACACCTATTGGAGATTATGACCTGCTCGAATTGTTTAAAAAAGACTTACCTTGACATAGAAGAGACACGGGAACGATGTATTATCGAGGGAAGACTAACGTTATAAACAGCCAATATGTTCCCTGCGTGCACGTAGCAACCCATATACTCATTTCACTGTAAATAATCTGAGATAATGATAAAAAAATAAAATAAAATAATAATAAAAATAATATACATTTTTATAACATTTTATGTCTACGATAAGGTTTATTAATGAGGTTCAGAAATAATTGCTATTTCTGAAAGCTAATTCTTAAAAGCAAATAAGCAAATAATTTAACCTCAATAAATAATGAACGAAGAATATAAAATAAAAAACTGAAGTATCTCGAACATTTCCATTGCTCGTATTTCCTGTTCGATGTTCATTATCGTGCGTTTTCGTAAAAAAATAGAGAAAGAATATCACTGAAAAATCTGAGCTGACTTTTCAGTCATCAGGGTTTTACATCACGTCGAAAAGTTGAAAGAACTGTAGAGAAAATGAATTTAAATGAATAGTGAGTATATGAGACTAAAGGAGTAGAAGAGGGAAAAAAATTTGGAAAACTAAAGGTCGTATTTCACGGGTTGACCTACATGGAGCATAAAATATTGAAGAATCCTACTCGTCGATTATACTAATCTAATGGTTTCTTTGTCTTGTTAAGGAAAAAAGAAAAAAGAAGAAAAACATTTCGTAACTCGTTCCTTACAAAAATCGATGTTCCTTTCTTGGCCGTTCATTTGAATAATTATCCCAGCGAATACCAAGAAATTAGGAAGGGAATCCGATGGGATCAATTGAACCGTCCCTGTGATCGATTTTATCACGTTATGGTAGAGAATTCACAGAATTTTAAGGTCTAGTCCGATTCCAATTAACCTTCGTCCGGTCGATGGTAAAACCGAGATTGGTGAGGTGAGGCTATGAACCTCTCAGTTATTAGTATAGTCCATTGTCGACTGGTCGGTTCCCAAAGGTAGCGTGAGTGTGATCTATAACTGTGGACAGAGGCTGGAAACACGAAGGATGAACTGTCTGAGGCTAAAGGAAAGGCTACACTATACCGTTCACGAAGGTCAACTCCTGTTAGAGCTGAGGCAACCGCCGGCGTTACCTCTGTGTCTGCGGTTACACACAATGCAGATGCTGGCGTTGAGCGTATTAAACACGTCTCAAGTGATGGATTCTGCGTAATATCGTGGAAATTTATTTTATGGCCCCTAATATGATATTGAAGGCTGGAGTTTTTGGCAATGTCGTAATCTTCATGATGCAACAAAGTCTGTAATTAGTATATAAAGCACCGATTAATGTAGCGCTACCCAGAAACGTTATAGCATCCTACAATTTTCTCAGTAGAGACTGAACCAAAGTTGAGATATATTATACTTTACGTGGACCTGATTTTGGATCCTCTTTCTGTCTGTTTAAACTGATTCAGTACTTGAACGGATGAACTTCACCTTGCAATCGTGATAGACTACATGGTTCTGTATATAGAAAATCTAAAATTACAAGTGTCATAAAGTTTAAAGAAATATTCAGCACTGAAAAACAATGAAAAATGGATCATATAAATACATAGTCAATTTCACATGGCTTCTGAGTTTCAACGAACTCTAGCTTGTAAAAACTCGCATTTATGTATCTTTATGATATATGTTCGAACAGAAATACTTCACCATGGGGTAGGATAATGGCGAAACATGTACTTAGGTATGTGGTGAGATGTAAGGTGATCATTTCAAACACCTGTTTTATAAGCACGTTTTCCAATTTAGATTATGTAATATCAGGTGTAGTTTATGTATCGTTTAAGCAAACAAAAAGTTCAGTAATTTTGCTTCCATTTCTGAAAATATCTTTTAAAAAAAGCACAGTAAAATGTTTTAACTACAGTTCACATGTGTAACCAGCTAGATCTAGAACGTCAAAACTTCCTTATTTTAAGTAAATTTAACGTGATATTTTGTGAGTATATTTTAGAAAAATGTATACCTTTAAATAGAAGTATTTCTATTAAAACTTTGTATTAAAACTTGATTCTTTTACTCTCGTATAGGTGTGCATAACCCCTTAAATGCTATGTGATACTCTTAAGATACCACAATATCGTTGTCGGATCTCTCACCATTTCCTGCCCCATGGTATGAATAATATGGCTAGCTTATTGCGTATCGTGGCTGCTTTTTAAACAGTAAATCTGGATCGAACGACGAAGTATTGCGCGCTATAACGTGGTCAGGATGATGATCGATGACCGCTGGTCTGTAATTTCGAAATGAAATCAAATTACCCGCGACTTAACGATGTTGCTACGACGAAGACGCGTCAAGAGGTGTCCGAGCCGACGGTATATTTATTCCGGCGAACCAGTTTGTGTCGGGACATCGTAACTCGAGCTCGTTTCGTACCACGTTTACGTTTTGTCACGTAATCGTTATTGATTAATGAAAATTACAAGCATGTTCGCAGCAAATCTGGAAAAATATATCGGGGTTAAATCGAATGACACTAAAATCTAAAATCGTTTATCTCACCCTTTACCTGCTTTTGTTTAACCTACTTTTATCAATGTAATTTGTATTGTACGCAAATAACAACCGTAATAAAGTTGGGTTATACCCTTACTAGAAGCGTGCGAGAACTCGAAATCATGGGTAACTGACACTCGGCTGGCGTCGGGAAATGCTCGGGTAAGTTCGGGCAATGTCGGTTAGGATCGGGTCCAGATCCCGAAAGAACCACGTGACATAAATGCATTAGGATTGTCGAGATTTCGTATACGTTCTGGAGTAAATTTAACATTTACATTTTTTAAAAATTTAACATCGTGAATTGAACATTTTGTTATTTTTTCTTGCAATTTAAGAACCTGCAGAATTTGAAAATATTAGAAAGTTATAAAATTCTAATCATCATTTACGTTGAACAAAGTTTCTTTCAAATTTCATTTCAACTATGTAAGTATGTATAATAGAAATACCTTTGAGATTTCAATATAACATTGTGAAAAATACTCGGCTTTATATTCTCGGTTTTTGTATATCCATCATTATTATAGAAAGGGAAAAAGAGGCCATGAGATTCTCGATATCAGTTTGAATGACCACGGAATAATACCTGTGTCGATTATGTAAGTGGAAGCACGTAGTCGTCGTG
>NW_016913149.1:590051-708205 GCF_001483705.2 Eufriesea mexicana | reverse complement strand
CGTGTAGATGACTAGAGACTGAAAGTTCCTTGTCGTGGGTCAGTGGAAGAAAAGCCATTGATACCTTTCACCAGTCATTGACACACTCGCATCAGATGTCGCGCGTTCGTCGAATGAACATCGAGCACGCGATCGCGTCAAGAAAGTAATGGGCATCGGAGTCGAGACGAAGATATTCGACGTGAATACAGTTCCGTAAGAGGTCGCGAAGTGCGTATTGAAGTCGGTCGTGGATCTTGGCCGCCTGGTCGCGTGTTTGAACCTGTCTTAAAGAGACGTAAGAAGCGAAACAAGTTCTAAAATGGAACTACCTCGCGGAGTCGAGTTTTGTGTGGAGCTGAGAATTCAAAAAAGGGTGGCTATGTTTAGCACTCTATATTTTCTCCTCTTAGCTACTGTTGACGTCTCCCTTGTTTTTATGAAAACGAAAGTAAAACTGGAAGCTCTGTATCTTCGCAGAGGTTAACATAAGAACTGCCGATTTTGAACATATGTCTAAATATATTATATACAAATGACAAAATTAGAAGGAGAAATTGATGTAAGTGCTTTTACTTTCTTTAAAAATAGAAACTTGGGATCCATTATTTTAACGCGTCTTGTAGTTATAGTGTTAAAGAACATGTTACTACATTATACTTCTCTATATTGATAACATAAAGTAAAATTAATTCACTTTGAACAGGGTGAAATCTAGAATCGAGAAAATTAGACACGCAAACTACAACCGCCGAAGATAAATAGTCACGCAGAGAGCGTGGGCGATGGTATAAGTGATGATCAACGATCGTCCTAGCGATTCAACGCGGTTAGAAAAGAAAGTATACCTAACCTTAATGATGGTTGTTTAAAAATAAAACCGCTGGAAGGCCGTTGACACCGTGACCGGTGTGACGAATCTGTGAATGCTGGGAACGGTAACCTTGAATTCTGACAAAGTACGAAAGCGAGTTCGTCGCTCTCGCGAATTTAAATCTAATCTATGAACTAATGGGATGTAATTTTCCTTGATATTGAAAGTATACAGAGTGTTCCAAAATTTTGGGTCATTTTCGCACACAACAATCACAACATGCAATTTAACATACATCATATAAACTTCAAAATATTTAAAATTTAATTCAGTCTTTTCCACAGGAATATGAAATTGCGAATAGTAGTTTCACTGTAAAATAGAAAGTTTTAGCTATATAACGGCCATATGAAATTAATTATATCGATGGATATCATCATCTGAGATACTGACGATACTATCATCAGTAACAGTACACCTCTTGAAGACTGTGTCATGGTGACACAAGGATACACAAGTCAACCAATAATCATTCAGTCAATCAGTCAGTCAGTCAGTTGGATCATTGGTATGCGCCCGTTTGAAGCTCGTTCAGCATTCACCGAGCGTAATTCACGGCGCCGAGAGACGCGCGATCACTTAATGCTGAAGTATGTTAATGGAGTGCGTTTCGAGTTCTCCTACGCTGTTGGCAGATTAGAGATGAATTGCTGTAATATGCTCTATTATGGTACATGTACGTTTTCTATGGTCGCAGACACACTGGCATGGCTTTTAATGCTGACACAATTTCTAACACGATAATTGTTCCTGAAGTTGTATTTACTTTAACGCGTAATTACGGTTTCCGAACGCGTTCTCGACATTCCTCGCGGTGGAACTGTAACCCGCCACGGAAATGCTACCCGCGGAAGGCAAGCTAGATTTTTGCGGCTTTTACACCATCATCTTTCCAGTCTATTTATTATACAAACTAACAACCGCGTAATAGGTGTTTTCTGTCTCAGTGATGATACTGTGGGACATTAAAATTGGTATGTCGTGTAATAATTAAGGTATACATTTTATAAGAGGGTTTCACTGCTCTGGAAATCTAATTTTCTTTATGTCGTTTTATTCGATGCGAATAATATGTATGATGGATTTCAATACAATAACATAGATAGATACTATTGTTTATAAGTTCAATAATATCAAACAGGAAACAGAAGAACGTTATATGTAATATTATTTACAATGTCTTATATTTACCGTATAACTTTTAACTTAGCATCATTTTCCAATGATGCCAATTACCAGATCTCACCATGTGGAGTCACCACAGCAAGACCCTGGGCTTAAGGGCCTTACATTGGTCATTCTACTGGCAGCAATTTATATCAAAGATACTCTTATCTAACTTAGAGCGAGGATATAAAAGAGAAGCTATGAACACTATTAAACAGTTCGTGTCTTACAAATGGAAATTCGTGTTAGTATACTAGAGTTTACTACTATAGTATATTATTTTTTCGCAAAACTACTTTTTCTCATTCTGAATTTAATACAGTTAAAGTTACCTAAATATGGATATTATTTATGGGCATTATACATGGAATCAATCAACCTCAACATGACTTTCACAATGTATCTGACAAATCGAGGGCCTCTAGCAAGGCCTAGTAGCCAAGATGCAGCATACTTCTATCTCATGGGGTAAAAGCTAATTAAAGACCATCCCATGAGATTTGACAGGAGGTACGTTATATGGGTTCGAACTCCAGGACCCATACCTTGGTTGAATACACACAGGTACCCAGGTCAACTAGCGCCGACAGACCCCTGCCTTGACACCAAAAGTACCATCAGCTAAACGACCCAACGAATTTGTAATATGTTTCAGATAGACAGCTATTCGTAAGTGTTTTGAGAAGAGAGGAAAAAGAACCCGACAAATCGAAAGAGCAATTGTACAAAGTGTCCCAGGATTAAGTCAAAACATACTGGACCAACAATGGAAAAATATAAAGTCCAAATGAAATATTCGTTCCAACAGTATTCTTAAACTCTTTCAAGAACTGGAGTCAATATTATAGCAGTCTTAAACCCCTAATAATAATCTCTAGAAATCTACAATTAGATAATTTCTAACATTTAAGCTCCAAAAAATAGAAGGTACCAATATAAGTGGAAATACATCTTGTTACAGAAGGAGAAGCAAATGAACGTTAAACAGGACATCGTAGCACTATAGTATTGACACAAGAACTATAAATCTAACAAGGAGAGTGCAAGTCCATCGGGTCACCGATTTAGTTGAAACCTTGCAGCTTTGTAGATATCGTCATGCAGTTTAAGAAAATATATCATTATAGCCGCAACTACTGAATAGTTTTTGAGATATTTGCAATTAAAGTTTTATTATTTCTTTAATTATAGATTTATTTCCAATATTTTTGAAATGAAGTCGTAGCCTAATAGCGACAGTCGAAAATTTTTATGCTGAAGGACCGGGGTTCGATTCCGGTCCTAATTAGTACTTTTCAAATTATTTTTCATTTTGTATTCATTTTTCGCTTATGAAAACTTTGTAAATAAAATTTCTTAATAAAAAAATGTATTTTTCACGCTTTCTTATGCTAGTATATATTTATTACAAACTAATAAGGATGTTATGCAAGAAAAATACTTTTCTATAGCAATCTTATTTACTATAGGAAATACAAAACCTATCGCGCATGTAAGTATTAATTATTAAATTAAACATCGTATAAGAATGTTGCCTATAATTCCAACTTTGCTGTGCAGCCATAAATGTTCATGAATTAATTACAAAAACTTGGAAATTTATTAATTTTCTACAGCCGAATTGATTTCTAGTATCTAGTTCGAATTCAAATTTTACCGCCTGCGATCAGCGCCATCTATGATTTTGGACCATATGCTCGGAAAAGTGATAGGAACGTAGAATAGGCAAGGAGGTCGTCGAAGAGCTCGTCACGTGACAGACAAGGATAGAGAGGGGAAAGAAAAGGATAGAAGAGCTCCGACAGTGAAAAATTAATAAATTACTCAATTTCTGTAATTAATTTATGAACTTTTATAATTTCATTGCAAAGCTGGAACTTCAGACAACATTCCCATATAATTTTCGTACATAATTTTTTACGAATTAGTTAGTTATTAATTATTGTTTAATGGCGTCCATGATTTCGTAACGACGACCATCACGGTCTTCCGTGAAAATATTTAATACTAAACGAAACTAGGATCAAAATGTTATTAAAAGTTATATGAGAAGATTCGCAAGAACATTGTTTTTATAATGAGTGCATAAAGTTTCATAAATTAATTGCATAAAGGATGGTAATTAATGGAAAACCAATGGCGTCTTCGATAATCTTCGACAACAATTCAAACACTGCGCAGAACAATTATTAATAATTAATTAATTAGGAACAAATTTATAACGAAAAATATATTGGAAAGTTCGTGAAGGATCTGACTTTACAATGCAATTATAAAAGTTCATAAATTAATCACAAATATTGAGTAATTAGTGAATTTTCCACTGCCGATTCGATTTATTAAAATATATTCGGAGCACATAACCAAAGTTAGTAAACTGACATCAGAGCCATCTATGTTCGCGTTGCGGAACTCGAGCTTTCAGTCTAAAACCATAGATGGCTCTGATGTCAGTTTACTAACTCTGGTTATGTGCTCTGAATATATTTTAATAAATCGAATCGGCAGTGGAAAATTCACTAATTACTTAATATTTGTGATTAATTTATGAACTTTTATAATTGCATTGTAAAGTCAGATCCTTCACGAACTTTCCAATATATTTTTCGTTATAAATTTGTTCCTAATTAATTAATTATTAATAATTGTTCTGCGCAGTGTTTGAATTGTTGTCGAAGATTATCGAAGACGCCATTGGTTTTCCATTAATTACCATCCTTTATGCAATTAATTTATGAAACTTTATGCACTCATTATAAAAACAATGTTCTTGCGAATCTTCTCATATAACTTTTAATCACATTTTGATCCTAGTTTCGTTTAGTATTAAATATTTTCACGGAAGACCGTGATGGTCGTCGTTACGAAATCATGGACGCCATTAAACAATAATTAATAACTAACTAATTTGTAAAAAATTATGTACGAAAATTATATGGGAATGTTGTCTGAAGTTCCAGCTTTGCAATGAAATTATAAAAGTTCATAAATTAATTACAGAAATTGAGTAATTTATTAATTTTTCACTGTCGGAGCTCTTCTATCCTTTTCTTTCCCCTCTCTATCCTTGTCTGTCACGTGACGAGCTCTTCGACGACCTCCTTGCCTATTCTACGTTCCTATCACTTTTCCGAGCATATGGTCCAAAATCATAGATGGCGCTGATCGCAGGCGGTAAAATTTGAATTCGAACTAGATACTAGAAATCAATTCGGCTGTAGAAAATTAATAAATTTCCAAGTTTTTGTAATTAATTCATGAACATTTATGGCTGCACAGCAAAGTTGGAATTATAGGCAACATTCTTATACGATGTTTAATTTAATAATTAATACTTACATGCGCGATAGGTTTTGTATTTCCTATAGTAAATAAGATTGCTATAGAAAAGTATTTTTCTTGCATAACATCCTTATTAGTTTGTAATAAATATATACTAGCATAAGAAAGCGTGAAAAATACATTTTTTTATTAAGAAATTTTATTTACAAAGTTTTCATAAGCGAAAAATGAATACAAAATGAAAAATAATTTGAAAAGTACTAATTAGGACCGGAATCGAACCCCGGTCCTTCAGCATAAAAATTTTCGACTGTCGCTATTAGGCTACGACTTCATTTCAAAAATATTGGAAATAAATCTATAATTAAAGAAATAATAAAACTTTAATTGCAAATATCTCAAAAACTATTGAGTATAATAATATATGTTCTATAGCTATAATGATATATTTTCTGAAACTGCAGGGCGATATCTACAAACCTGCAAAGTTTCAATTAAATCAGTGATCCGAAGGACTTGCACTCTCCTTGTAAGACATCCTAAAGTGCATTTGGTTACGACTTTTGATCTGTGTCTGTTTGCGTTTGTTTTCATCTGCATACGTTTCACAAGGTGCTTCCTATTAATAGGTAGCAGTGTATAGTGACGTTGTCTAAACGGGATCATCGACCGAGTTCCCTGCATACAAATGATGTCAACAAAAAGAAGTTCTATTGTACGTTTAAATTGGCGCCGTTCAATTCTAGTCCGAAGCAGGTGATGTATTTACAGACTGATCGTTTTGCAACTGTGTCTTTATATAAAATTGACCGTACAACCGTATCCACTTGCGTAATGTGTACACAAAATGACGTAATCGAATTTATCAGTAGGGCAGTTTATCCAAATCGTAATTCGGATTAAGCAACCTTGCGGCTGTTTCACAACGTCACGGCCCCGCTGCTCCTGTTGAGAACTGCATCAAAACGACATATCGACGTGTCCTCGTGGAGTGGATCTTCTCTATAAATTTTCCTTTCGCAAGTATGCACACGGGGAGAGCAACAGGTACAGGGTTACCATGCGATATTGTCCGTGATTTTCGAACAATTAGTAAATGTTCATATGTGTACCACATTTTTTACCATTTTCCATCGCAGAATTCTAATCAGCTCAATGTTAAATATACGTATCAGCAAGTAATTTCGTTAGACCTGTTAAAGGCCAGAAATTATCTTATTTATCATTCTTGAATATCAGCTTGAATATCTTGGTTATTTTAAGACATATGAAAAACTTTACTTACAGAGTTTGCAGATAATATTGTGCAAGGTTCAGCATTTGTCAGTTAAAGAAATTATGCCTTATGAAAAAATATCGTCTTCAAATCTTGATAATTGAAAATTGCTCATCTAAAGGAAAATAAATATCCTTAAAATTATTGGAGATAATTAACATGTCAATGTTATTGGCTTACTCTGTATATAATGACTCGAAAGTAAACTTTGTAACTAAGGTGGATGTGAAATTTACCGTTTATCGTTCAGATACATAATCACAAATGATACTATATGGCCCGCAGTGTTATATTTCGCCATAAATTCTGTTCTTATGAATGCAACACTGTTATCCGCTTAAACGAATGAAATCAATGGCAAAGGAATGAAATAGCGTGGTATAGCCATCCGAAGTGTGGCATCTTATTGTAGGGATGAATATTATTAAACAGTCTTTAGGTTTATGGTCGCAATTACACGGTACGGCTCGCATCCTCCGGCGACCAATCTTGGCACAACTGGTGCCTGGAGCTCGACAATCTGGATCCCTCAGATAAAAAGCAGATACCGTTCTATAAATCATTCATTGACTGTATATTAAACCGACTGTATATAGACTTACTGGCTGTCTCATACATAAATATGAACATATTTCTACTCCTTTTTTACCGAGAAAAGTTTTTTCAATTTTGATCATCGACTTCTTACTAGTTTGGTGAAAATGAAAATTAATTAGATTTAAATTGGCGTTAAATTGTTAAATGAAAATTGTAATTTACTTTTTATTGGCTATTTTGAATGCTGGTTCTTTCTTTTTATCAAATCCACTATGTTTCATTCGTCGATAGCGCTTTTTGAAATTCGATTGCTAATTTTGTTGTTCATTGGCGAATGTTTGGATTAGTTGAATTTCAATTTCTAGATATAGAAGTATAGAAAATTCCTGGTTAGTAACGTGGTTTCTTCGATGCAAAAGTACGATAACATGCAAAAGCAATTACATCAAATTTTTACTCGGTTTTTTATTTCTATCAACTAATTACGAATTCACCGTTAACGCTGAGTCTTCCCATCTCGTTTCTTTCCTGCTTCCAGCGCAATTGAGAACTTGCAAAAACTACTACAGTTCAATGTAACCACTTTCTTAAGTATAGTTTTCATTGTTCAAATCAATAGGTATCCACAAATCAGCCTTCGAGTAATTTTGAGTTTCGTTTGTACAGGGTTATAATTTCTTCTAGTTGATGAATTTTAGAAACGCGATTTCTCTGCTTTCTTCAATTAAAAGCGGCATAGTGTTGTAGAAAATTGTTTAAACGTTGGAACAAATGGCGATGCCTCAGGCAGATAGGATTTCATCCTCGAGGTCACTCAGTTTTCATAATGTAGAATTAACTTGTAAGCGTCGTCACGAAAAATAATGGTACTCTTGTAGATGATTAATTTTAGAAAGATTGGTGACAATCGACAAAATAAATCCTAAAAAGTATTCAAGGCAGGAATTAAAATAAAAGAATTAAAATTTTAAATAATAATTATTGAAAATGAAGAATTGTGATGTGTTAGTATATCGTAGGTATAATAATATAACCTATAACTGATTATTTTACATAAAAGAAAATTAAAATATAAAGAAATTAAATATTTTAAATACAAATTTAATTTCAATTATAATATTTACCTCGTATAATAACAGGTAAATTGATTTTTATCCAAGATCCTTGCACGATATTGAGTCACGTAGTATCTCACCTATAGACGCGAAAGAATTAAGAAGCGGAAGTCTAACTACAATTTAACGTGTCGAGAGTGAAACAGTATGCCCGCCAAACAGGATACTCACGCACGCAGGCAAACGTATCCATTTGCGAGCGGATATTTCCTCCAATTTGCAACCCGTGTTATTATCTCGTTGCATCGCGTTTCGGATCTCTCCGCCTGTGGAATAATTCCGAAATCTCGTCCACGCGATCCATAAAGTATCCAGCACGGGAAATCTCGCGTCCATCGCTACTCAAATTTGCAATCTCGCTACACGTGACCATGCCACAGACGTTCAGATAGTCCACAATTACGTCGCCAAGATACAACGTCGGTTAGCTGCGGGGTTAATTGTGCGATCGAGATAAATATCACGATCTTATCGCGAAACGATTAAGCCCAAAGAGACCTTAAGCTTTTTCCCTGATACGCGATCTCTCGTTGGCAACAGTTATATGTTCTTTCTTCCCCTTCTCACTCCTCTTCGAACTCTCCTTATCCCATCCTGTTGCTGCTGTTTTAATCTATTCCAGCCCCCTTTTGGCCGGCTCTCTTTCTTCCAAGATCGCTTAAGAATTCACGGCGCGTGCGCGCGCAGTCACGAGAGTTCCTTCGACACAATGTCTACAGCGCCAGAGTCCGAGCTCGTATTTTCAGCCTCGGCAACAAGGCATCGTGAGGGTAACGAGGAGAAATGAGGAACGATGTAGTTCGGGGCAGTGGCGAGAACGGCGAGTACGAAGGGAAAAGGCATGGCGGGAGAAAGAAGAGGGTGAAAAATAGAGTTAACCAAGGGTCGGAGAAACAAAATGTGGAACAAAATAAGCAGCGAACGTATGTTGAGGTTAGTGGAGGACGATGAGAAATGCGCAGTAAAACGAAGACAGAAAAAAGGAAATGGGCGAGGCGAGAAAGACGCAAGAACACGCGTATGTGCGAACGAAAAGGGAAGGGGACGGAGGTTATGTGGTGGGAGAAGGGTGCGCAAAGGATATAGCCGAATGCATCTGACTAATCAGGGGCTAACGGCCGATACGAGCAAATGGAAAAGCGGTCGTCCCCCCCTAACGAAATGCGACAGTGATGTACAGGCCGGAAAATTAAAAGAAGCGCGCCGTGAAGCGGTACAGTTTAAACTCGTTTTAGACGCGTTCCACTCGCGTCCTCTGTGCGCCGCCAGGAATGTAGATGCGCTTTTACGAAATTTCGTTATTTATAGCCCGGCTGCGTACTTGGTCATCAACTTTCGTTGTCGGTTCACAATGCAGCTGTTCTGGTAGTATAATGATACCGTGGTTGGTCGAGTTTATAAGGATGATACGGTTGTTTCCGATGTAGGCAGACTATTTACTTTTGAAAACTGTTCTCTTGAAGAAGAATGGGAATTGTTTACAATGATCCCTAACCTAAAAGTCAGGTAAATTATACGAAATTTTATATTATGAACTTTTATTTGAAAATTATGAAAATTATCTGATAATATGACAATCTTTGTTCAAATACAATAACCTTTTTAATATTTATCATAAATTTCCTATTCGAAAATCTGTATAGATAAGAATAACAAATCAACATTAGAACTACTAATATGTAGTATTATGTCTCAATAAAAATCAGTGTTAAATTTACTAAAAGCAGATGTAAGTTGTCACTAACTGGAAAAGTAGAGTCTGAAACCAGTTATATAGACTGGTTTAGTAATTCTAATGTTAAAGCTGCCCTTAAAATACTTTTAGTCCGAATATTATAATGGGATTTCACAAGAGTTTGAAGTAATACTGAGTATGAAACGTGCAGACGTGACTAACGTTGTTTCATTAACATCGGAGGGGGAGAGGAGCTTTCTTTCTCTCACGCTGCCGTTTGATATAGTAATTCCTCTCTGATGTCACGAGGACGTGGGAGTCGTGGCTGGGGAAACGGGCGTCGTCCTCTTGCAACGTGCACCAGTCTACGACTACCCTATCTAGTCGTTGGCCAGTCATGGGTCAGTGAATCTCAATTCCTAGTCACGAATCTGAATACCGGTGGGCGTGAGCGCTCCTTTAAGGCGGACTTGCGTTTACGCTATAGCAGGAAGTTGCAGCGTCCAGAATGTATTCAAAGAGAAGAAAATCTTCGGAAGACGCAACAAGTTTTTCTGCCAACGATAACGTGTTCAATTTCCTTTTTATTTCACTCAGTTAATCGGGTCCCGGCCGTATGAAACTGCAATGAAAAAGTTTTCACACATTAAAATTTTCGTTCTAGTAGAGATACTTACATAACGAGTTGCAAATAATTATCCTGCATATAGGTAGATTATATTTCCTCTTAATGACTGCTTGCAATTTTTTGCATTAAGCAAAATCATAAATGATGTATAAGATATTGGAACAATATATTGAGTAAACTGAACGGAATAATACAGAACTAGATTATGCATTTCGAATGAGATAAATAATAACAACTTTTTAATAATACTATAGTAAAAATCACTGTCTAGTATTGTGGTATAGTATGACTTTTCGTGTTACCTATTCCAAGTTTAATACATGTGTTATTTGCATCGATGTTTCTATTTCATACGTGGGGATCATACGATATTCGAAGAGAACTCGTTGGTGTTTCTCCCCTTCTGGACCAGTAACTACTTCCGAGTTCGATTCTACTGTATGGTTAGAACCAATTATAACGAACGATCTTCGCTAAAATGCACGCTGAGCGTTGCATCCGCTCTACACGCAACAGTTCTCGCGTTTTACTTAGCGGACCATGCAGAACCCGACGTTTACGTCTTCAAGAATAATTCCTGAAACTGTGGGTTATTGAGCGTTAGAGGGTTTTCAACCACGCACGGTGATCAAACGTGTATATGTGAATATGTTACCAAGATTCTCCATTCTGTCCATATCAGGGGAAGAGTGAAGCAAAAAATAGGTATGTAATTTAGATTTCCAGTTGAACTTGAGCGAACATCGTAATTAAATCGTATTCTAGAAAATCTCTTCGTCCATCCGATTAAATTTCTTAATCGATGTGCAAATAATTGACACACTTGCAAGTATAAACGTTTGAGATCGTATTATCATCGGTAATAAGCGTATTTTCTCATTTTGGTAAATAAACTAAAATGATTGAAAATTGTATTTCATTAAAATAATTACCCGTCAGCGCTCTGGATATAATAGCATATCTATTTCAACTAGAAAGTGCTATAAAATTTAATTTCTTTAATTGGTTGTTTTTCCGCCGTATTTGTTTTCCCGCCTGAGTCTCCAAATGCATAACGAAGCTTTAAATGTGATAGAAAAGCACTGAATAAAGTATCGTTACTTTGACCACTCGACAAGGCTTGAAGGGGCCATGCTTAATTGCAATACACTTTAGTCGAGTGAGTGCTTATACTTGATTAAAAACTCAGAGCATCTCAGAGCATTTCGATTTTTCTTCACATCCTTGCTTTCTTTTATTTTTATTATCATTTCAATAAACATTCTCAAACGTATAAAATGAATCTTGATCTTTAGACTTGTCGCGTGATAATGTACCTTCAATCACACGTGTTCAACCTGCGTGGAAAGCATCATTAAAATTCATTAATAAGTTTTTATCAAAGGTTATTAGTCTCAGTAGAAGGGAAACGTTATTAGAAATGTACCTTTCTCGCTTACATTTTTTTCTTCTTCAGCGTGTTTTCCAAAGCGTGAAAGAAAACTCTCCGTAGGTTTTAATAACATTTTTTACTCGATTTCACAAGGTATGTTGCACTTTGGTGAAACTTTGGCGGCGCGATGCGTGAACAAGAGCGATTCTCGATCTCGTTACGGATCAGCGTGATCCCTGTGTAACGAGCTCACCGCATGGAAAAGCCAGGAAAGAGCCGAAGACCAGGCGGCGGCTGAAGGGAAAGATCTTGATATTAGATTCGTGTTTCTGTGTGCTCGTTAGATGCGGCATACGCACGCTGCGTGTCTCCTCCTTGGATTCCGCCTCAGCGCTCGCGCGAGTGTATATACCTTTTGTGACACCGGTATCAACGATTTCTGCAACGTCGATTTGCTAAAAATTAAAATTAACCTCCGTAATAACGTGGTTGAAATCTGACATTAAATACTGCGTAATTACCTCAACGCTTTAGAAGTAAATAATAGGAGTAAATATATTACCTCACACTGACGTTGAAATGTACCATTTACAATTAGTATATAAAAGAAGAAAATTTATGTCTAGAGTACAGTTGTATCACATCCGGTACTATGAAGGTTAACTAAATTAACCCTTTGCACTGCAAGTATATCTCTTAGGCATTTTAATGATCTGTTGATGTCATTCAATGTTATGTTTAGTCCTTTTATACCTCCTGTTAGAAGTTCTTGATGAGTGTTATATTTTGTCCTGTGATATTTATGGACAAGTACTTAGGCTTCAGTATGTTGATGATAAGTAATCAATAAAAACCTGTAAATTATAGAGAAACATGTCATATTTTTGAAAGGAAGTATGAATCAGCTGAGTCATATTTGATTCAATTACGAAGACAATTTGGATTAGGATGCTTGAACTTGAAATAGTATTTACCTGCGAGAATTCTATAAAGAAACAAGAATCGAGGGAAAATGTCGTTAGGCAGTGCTCTGTATGTTGTGAGAAAGGAAATTGTTTATCCTTGTCTACAATGTGTAGAATTCGTGTGAAGTTATTAGGATAATGGAACATTATGTCATGTTGTGTCATAGTCTGAACAATAGTGTCTTCGTAGAATGCCAACGATTAGTATATAAATATGTAAAGAAAAAAATGTTAAAGATCGTAAAAAGTCGCGAATCAGCAAAAACAGTTTTCTGTATAACGAAATGAAAGTAATATACCGTAAAAAATAAGCATAGTAATAATACTTCACGCGAAGTAAAGCAGCATCATCAACGTAATAAACGTTACATTAAAACAATCTTACTACAGCTAACGTACAAGATATGTTAAAATAATCGTTAAAATACCATAAAATAAAAAGATACTTGAAAGTACATTCATCTTCTCCTCCCGTCTTTAATTTGTTTCACAAACGCACAGTCGTTAACATATTTACGTACTCGCCAGCATATCACCGTTCCTTTACGCTTTCCACGTTCCGCAATTAGTATTCACTTTTAAACGCATACTAAAATCGTCTAAGACTCCTCGAAGGCAAGCTATAGCTGGAAAACAAAGAAGACACGCAATACATTACGGAAGTGCTTAACATCGCGAGTATCCTGTTATGGGGGTACGAGTTCCCCCTTCATTCGTAACCCACGTGTCACGGTCACGCACGTCTTCGACGTCCATCGACGATTTCCCTAGGCAATGTGCTTTCAGTAATAATGGAAAACGAATTTTTCCCTTTAGCTAATCGTTTCACTAAAGGGTCTTCTTTGCGCTTGCGCACGCGTATGCGCCACATTAACATTGCCTTGAACGGTCTATTACAGTAATATCGGTAATTCAATAAGATGAACCATAAAATCAGAAGTAAATTGAATACCATGCATCACATGGGATTCGAAGAACCTTATTATGTCTTACATTTCAGTGTCAAGAATAGCCAGATATTCGATAGAACCGATTAATTTTTCAAATTGCTAAAATATCCCATGGAACAAAATATATTCTCTCTTCCTCCTTGCAAACTCTTCGACGTTCGCAACCTCATAAACGGCTGCATAATTTTTACTTCCTCGCGCTTAATATCCTTTTTCGAGCGGTTTTTCATTCTCTGCAAAACGCAAGGCATAGTAATTTTACTGGGCAACTCGGGTCACGCTTGACCAACCTCGCGTCGGTTACCTAGGCAGACTATACTGCCATAATACTCACCACTCTTCCATCGCAGACAAGACTTCATAACCTCTATAACCAGCATAACCACCATGGCTATCGTGCTAGAGAAGACTGGTATGGGAGTCGGTTTCGTATTATATAATACATATAGACGCGCCACAGGTACGAGTCTACGTCCAAAGTGGCGTATCACGAGCAGGTGTTGCCCCCGGGATGTATCATCAAAGGTTATCCGCGAAAGGAAACTTTTGTCGTAGCCATTCGATCGGAGGTGAGTCTTGCATTTAACCTAAAAACTGCGATTAAATTACCGCTGCACTCTCGTATATAAAATCATTTCCTAACCTATTCGTATTTCTTCACTGTTCGTTCAATTAATACCGAACGATATAACACGATATAAACAACACTGTACACCATAGAGTTCGAAAGGCGAACAAAATTCGAGTGCATGGCGTGTAAGTAAAGATACGGCGAAGCGCGGTATAAATCTATAGTGTAATGTGGATCCGGAATGGAAAAAGGGCGGTTGTTGGCAAGTGTACCGGGATCGTATCGCGGTAAGCACGACGAACAAGGAAAAGGAAAGGAGGAGACGTGAAAGAGACAACAGTGGAAGGGGGAAAGAGAGAAAGAGGGAGAACGAGAAAGACAGAGGCGGGAAGAGTGGTACAGGCGAAGGCAGAGAGATGAAAAAGGAGGAACAAGATGGTTGGAATGAAAGAGAAGGCAATAAACGGTGATTTGGCGAGAAAGAGCGAGAGAAATAATATAATGGTGGAGCATACACCCTGGCGGGAACTGGTAAAGACTCCTACGCGACAACGTGGACAAGACCGGGTTCACAATATATCGCACCTTCCAACGAGATAGCGTATAAGGCGCTATTTCACATACAAATACTCGTGGTGCACTTAGTGCGGCACAGGTACGGGTTCGAACACCGCCTAACACCCACGCCTTTGGTTCAGTCACCGAGCCATATGCAGTAACTATCCTTGCACTCTCTAGTGTATACTCCAGAGGTCCTCCGATTCTGCGGTATAGTACGCCTTAAAGATTTCTTATCTTCCCTACGGAAATTCGAATTCCGTGTATTACAGAGCCGTTTACCGGAGAATGATATTTTAATTCTGTATCGATACAATTTTCTTGGTCTTCGAATTGTTTCTTCCTATTGTAGAGGTACATTTCCTTTTTCAGTTTACTAAGTGACATGGCATTTGCAATCTTAAAACGATCATGGCTGAGTTAACTTCTGGAGACTAGGAAGTAGTTTTTGTTTTATTTTAACATGTTTTTATTGCTTTGTATGTTACTTTGATGGAAGGAGATTGCCCAGTGTATTGTGAGATTTTGTTCAAGATTGATTGGTCGTTCAAGGTCTTTATTTTCTAGAAACAATGTCACGAGTAACCTCAGAAAGCAGATAGACGAAAGATAGAGTAGCAGGCTGGATAAACGGTACTGTAGTGGGAGGTTGCTCGTCAATAGCCTTGAGCGGTCAATTGATTCCGGATAGACTACAGCATTTCTAGATAGAACAAAGCCTTTATAGCCTTTGTATCGTCTCAGGCTATGTGAAAGTTATTTAACAAGAAGATTGACTGGGTTCGAAAACTTTTTTTAACATAACAATACAATTTTTTGATGTTACTATTTATTTTACATATTATGTACATTACATTTCTACGTCATCAATAAATATCTTACAATTAATTTTATTTATGCTTATGTTATAAATAGAGATAAGAAGAAAGGAGTATCAAGTAGAGAAGTATATTCTGTGTTGATTGCGAAATAACATTCAGATCACCCGGTACGTAATGATAGAGAGGGTTCTAAGTATAGTGATCGCCAGTACACATAGTCGGACAGTGGATGTGGACGTACAGTGTACAGATACAGGGCTTATGTGAGGACGAAGCTCGCATGACGGCAATGACCCAGGACTGGCCTTGCGTTTCTTTCATCTTTCCGCCTTCTCCGAATTACATTCGATTAAACCGTCACGTTGCGACGTGTTCCGCTATAAAGCCACTATATTCTAGAACTGTTAGAATCTTTTTTTTGAATCAGCCTATCCTACCTCGTAAATATCTTTTATACTATTACAAGAAAATTACCCCTGGAATGGAATATTTTAATTACAGTGAGCAATAGAAATTAGAAGCCATTAGGTATTTTGCTCTCGACTGAGCTTTTAATGAACAACGGTAATGGTCAATTATAATTAAAAAGAGAATAAACTTTTCGAACTCGAATATTGTCGTGAGAACGAAATTTTTTGCGATTAATTGTAAAACAGGTACTTAAAGAAAGAATTCCTTTAGACACTAAAGAAACAAGAATTGTATCAAACGTGTATTCCAAATTTTTAGGTTTGTGATAAACTTCTGTTAATGAAACATTATCTTTATTTATAGTGACTTTTCTACACTTTTATTCTTGTATTATTTCCTTATGATATTTCTTCATCATTTTCAATCTATTATATGATAATTCGTATTATAATATTACTTTTTTATATATTTGAGATAAATATTCGATACAACGATTCTTGTCTCTTTGTACAATATTAATCTTATTCTGCATATTTTATTTTCTTATTTCATATCTTACGTTAAAATTATTAATACTACTGTTCAAGGCAGTTTTTGACTGTTTCTTTGTTTTTGGCAATGAATGTAATACTACTTGTCAACTCGATCATCAGTCAAAGCTCCATAATCTTTTGTTGAATTTTAAATGGCCAAAGGCAATAAGATTTCCACATAGGTGCTTATCAGAAGCACTAATCGTATTCGGTTCAGATTAACGTCGGTGATCGGTAATCAGGCAAGAACCGGTGCTTTCCTCACGGTACAACGACCGACAAGAAATCCGTATTGTTCGTTCGTCGATGCACATGATTTCCGATCACGATTGAAGTTGTGACGTCACGGTACATAATTGCCAATGCCCGAAGAAAGAGCACACAGGCTGCGTCGTTCTCTCGTTTTGTCCTGTTATGAATTACAATTTAATGGAGCCAGTGGCGTGCCGCGTTCCCTTCTAAAGGATTAGCTAAATGAACCGCTACCTTAGGGTCGTCGGGCCAAGCAGATACTGATCTCGATTTATGACTCGTATAATAAACCGCTGCGACAGATCATAGAATAAGATTGCATGAATCTCAGGCACTTGAGGCTGGTGCATTCATGCAACAAGCAACTAATTACCCGCGCGCATAGTGGTACCTGACAGCTCTATGGAACTTCCATTTCTGGATAATTATTTTCCGTTTATCTCGATTTCGGTTGAACGTTTGCTTTATGTGTATATCGTAATCCGTCTTCTGAGAGAATTGTTTCCTTTTCTGAATGAATATACCGGGTGATTTGAAAGTCCTGGAAAAAAATATTTAGGGGGTAAGAAGTCTTGATAAACGTCGATTTTTTTAAATACTCAGTTTTGGAATTAACGTTGTATTGTATTAAGCAATTTTTAAGCGAAGCACAGTGATTAATTAGAATCCAATTAGAAATCGATTACGATTACATAAATATAATAATATGTATACAGATTTTAATAGAAGTGATTTCCAAACCATTCTAAAGAAAATTATAAATTAACACTTTAGAACAAAAATACTAAGCCGATATTTATGAAGATATTGATTACCATCAATCTTGAGATGCACCATATGCGCCAGATGCGTTCCTAATTCTTCAATGACTAGACTTTCGTTTTACCTTGTATAGCGTACCACATGACCCTCCATTATGCACAGTACTTGATTGTTTGTCGATGTTCAAGGGAAATCGGTCAGCAAAAGTGTTTCATCGATTCAAACCCATTAGAAACTCTACACACAAAGCAACAATACATTAATAGAAAAGCTGAATACATTTGTTCGATGACTGGCCGAAGGATTTGGTACATTAATAGAGCTTTATTTCGGCCTACATTTCAAAGTAGTCTTTCCCTGGTCTGCCTACATGGTTTCGCTTTCATTCATCATGCGTCCTCGTGCTACTTCTCTCAACCAAAAGGAACCGTTGTAATTATGCGTAGAACAATGATCGAATCTCCAAGGTGGTAGTTAGAGGGATCTGTAAACGTTTTGAAAAGCAACGTGAAATGATGTGTGCTCTAACGTGGGTTCCTCTTGTTCGAGAACGCTTTTGTGTATTTATACAGGGTGTTTCAGAATTACTAGTAAAGCAGAGCAAAAAATTGGGAATTTCTAAAACAAGATTTTTTTTGTATTTTTAATGAATAATTTGTTGATAATAAAATTCCAAAAATGAAAGTCTGTGGAGTTTCGAATAGCAATTTGCATATTACCTGGCACAAAGAGCATGCTATACAATTGTGGAATTTAAATATTAGCAACGATTAATCTTAAAAGTTGCAATATTTCTCCAAATATGATGATGAGTTCATACCACATTATATTTTTGGTATCTCTTGTTGAAGATAAAATAAGGAATACTGAAAAATGAAATTACATATTATTAAATAATTTCTACTAGTTTACTTAAAAATAAAAATTCTTAGTTTAAAATACAAATGTCTATATTCATAAAAATATTATTAAATAAAAATCAAATCTTCAATACTCTTAAATATAAAGATATAGTCCAGTCAATTATTAGACTCACCCTGTACTTTTGAAACTTAAAGTTCAACCAAACCTTTATCATCAGCTGAGGTCAGATCCAATTTTGTCTTACATATAAAATGCTCCTTGTCAATCACAGTTCGCACAACCTGTAATATTGAAACACCCTGTATTCACGAAACAAGCTAACAGAGCGCCAGTAAACGTTGTAAACGAGAGCGACGTCTCATGAACGCAGATTAAAATTGATCGATCAAAATCTGTACTTAGACAAAGACAGAGATAGCGATAAAGATAAAGATAGAGAGAAGGACAGAGAGAGAGTTGGCTAAGAGTATGGACAATTTAACTGAGTAATTTGCGCTGCCGAGGTCGATGAAACCTTCGACCCCGCTTAAACGTTTCTCGGCCACTGAATGGAAGCTCCCGTCCGTTGCTGGTGTCGCTGTTGCTGTTGCTGCGGCGAGCGTAGGCCGATAGGCCGTCAGACAATAGCTAATCCATTCTTGTTTCGCTCTCTCGTGGATACGAGGTTGCAAAGGATTGTGTCAGGTTTGTAACTTGTTCCTTTCCGTCGAATTAGTAGGCGACGTCATTTCTATTTGAAGAACAGGATACGCGGGATGTTCTGGAAATGGAAATCAATGTTGAATTATGAACAATCGTGAACATAACCCCTTGCACACAAAGATTTTTTTCGTTACATAAAACTACCAATTCAAAGTTTTCTTGCTACAAAGTAACATATCTTAAAATAACATAAAAAAATGAGAATAAATTAACGTATAGAACTGTTTTCTTTCAATATTGTTCGTATTGTCATGTTATTTTAAATAATAATACAGTTATTGTTACCTCTTGAGTATAAATCTAATTATTTGAGTGTTTAATCCGATTTTTTTTATATGTCTCTTTGCATAATAATTTGGTGTAGGATTTGTACAGTACATTGGTAGATAATACATACGAGAATGAGAGATGGTCTACTATGTGGGCTTGATCTGATGTATTACGTAATAGATTCTTAAGTAAGTTTTACTCAAATGAGTTGTATGAGTCAGAGAAGAAATTTAATGTCGTCGTACAGGTTTGGAAGATTGTACGTTCTAATTGTGGAACTGACGTCGTTCTAATGACAATACGAGTTGTATCTTAAAAGAAATTTCTGGATCACTTTCATAAAAATGCTGAAACATGTTTTCTCTGATATTGGTTTGACAGAAATGTCGAGTCAGGGAGAAATCCGTAATGTGATAGATTCAATTTTTCATTCGCGTCAATCCTGTATTCGTAGGAAATTGAACTAACCTAAAACGTCGCTAATCTGTTCCCACGCTCTATTGAACAAGCGACCAATCCGTTGGTATTTTGTATTTTTGTCATATCATTGTATTAAACTATCCATAATTCTGTTTACACGGCATCCTTTTTTTTTCTATTATTTGTAACGAGCTATTTGGTGAGAAAATTTGAAACACTCTATATGAAACAAAAAATTTGAATTGTGAGAAAATATTACGCGAAATGATACAGAATAAAGTATGGAAAAAAGCAATATTGAAATACGTGCCCTAGAAATATACAAGCACAATTTGCGTATGTCTCGCAAATTTTTTCCCGACGACGTGTTTCTCTATGGCACAAGAAAGCAGCAGAAACGGCACGAATTCTTGCGTGTATCTGGTCTGCCCACGCCTCTCATCCGCGCACACCTGCGATGCGTTTTCTCTCGATACAATATTACTCGTTCATATAAAACACTTCTCCTGCACACTGTTTTAGAAATTTCTCCGTGTAAAATTTTCGAGACTTTCATAGTGCCGATTTTATCCAGTAGTAGTAAGCTCTTGAGCATTGTAATATCGTATCAATCAGATTGTTAGAAATTTAAACAACTAATTACGTTTCTAATTAATCTTACTTTCCTGCTTTCGTGCTTTGTATTTTTCTTGCAGTTCTATATTCTTTTCTTTGATAATGTATTTGCATCGGTATATTCCCAGTACAGAATTTTTAATTTAACACAAAACCCTAACACTCAATATTTTTCTCATACTGTAGGAACAGTCTTTACAATATACTTCAATACACTTAAACATTATCATTATGCTTTGCAACTCTACTCAAAATTAATTTCATTATTAACGAAATCTTTAATAACCTCAATACCGTTTAAAGGAATCAAAATATACTTTGTAACCGAAAACTCCTGACACTCACAAGACAGCAAATTTCTCCAGGACGCGGGTCACGTAGTAACAATTGAGTTCCGCGATGTTGGCCGACCTGCGAAGTCGTTTCGGTGTCGCGGCACGTGGACTAGGTTATTTTCACGTAGGTGGCGCGCTAGATGAATACAATGGCTGTGCATTACAACGTGGTTATCTAATCGACAGATCGTCTGTCATGGGAAATGAATCGCAAGTACCATTGGTCGCGATGTGCTTCTTCGATTGAACCGTTTAATCGTACGAACCATTAAAGTAAACGTTTTGTTCTAGTTAGTAACTTCGATTCTCGGATTAACCGCAAATTATCATGATCGATCACGGTTCGATATTTTCCGCAACAAGTCGTATACCTACGTTACCGACATTTTCAACCGTTAAACCTGAGACAAAGATATTTCGTTGAATTCTTGGATTTATTAGTAATACTGTTTGGATACGAGCAAATGTAACGTGTTCGCAATAAGGAATAAATGCATGATGTTCCTGGATAGATGCCATGATTTACGCGGTGTGTAGCATTATATACACGTACGTTTTTATCAAGAATAATTTGACGTATCGAATAGAAAAATACACTCTTCTATTCTAATGATTACAAGGACATCTAATGCCTCAACAGAAATTTGTAGAGTCATATTTTCTATATATGTTAAATGGAATATTATAAAATAGAATATGCTATAAATTTTATTGTAATTATTCTTTTATTTTTTTTATTTCTAATTTTTAAAGAATTTCAAATTTCTATATTTTTAAATTCGTTTCGCGGGGAATACATAACTAAAGTGACGCGTAGAATTCGATAGTGTTAATATCGAACTTATATTCGATTGCTTCGAGATGAGAAGCTTTCTAAGTTCATGGACATCGTTTGACCTGTCCTTGTGCAATTAAGGGCTCGAAAAAAGGTTTCTCCGACGATATTCAAATGTACAATTCACCGTGGTCTGTAAGCCAGACTGTATTTCAATCGACAATCATTTTATCGAAATTTTTTCTCAAAATCGCATTAAATTTACGAGAATATCTTTGTAGAAAAGGCGATTGTTGGCATCGAAGCGCATCAAGCTGAAGTTGGCTCTTCCTCCGACATTCTATAGTAAATTTGAATCGTCATTCCATCGTCTCTGTCACGCATTAACGCGGCAGAGTGACACCTAGGCGATGTAGAAGAAGAAAAGGACTGAATTTCTCGTATACTCGGTTTAAAATCGACTTTAAAGCAACGAAAAATATGAGAATCTGAATGTAATCGTCTGAGAGACTCTGAATGACGAATGTTGCTATTAAAATGCAACTAACTCCATGAAAATCACAACGTAGCTGTCTAACCTGTGTAATATTTTTCTTATTTACAAAATGAATCAGCCTGTTGCGTCAAGCTTGAAATCAATGATAATGCAATCTTTTGCTTACAATTTAAAAGGTTTGTTATTTGAAAATTTTTAAATTTAAATTAAATGGTATTAAAATAAAAATAATTATATATATATCAAGTAAATTAAAAAAATTTCATAAACTAATTGAAATGAAAATTAATTAGGTATATACTTACTCGTGCATATACTATAAATTTTCTTTTACACTTTTATTTGCAGGAAGACTTGAGAAATAAAATCATGCAAAGCAATCGCGTAATATAATCAAGAGAAAAGATCAATTACATTTTACAAATATATTTTTCAGATTTTTTTCTTCTTCATTTATACAAGAACATCTTTGCCAGGTGTTATAATTGCCTCACATGAATTATTCAAAAGTGATTTGAATTTCTGGAAAGAGTATCAGGAAATTTCGATTATCGTTTCGAATCATCGATTGTGTATATATTTCTGCTATCTTATCCACCGTATACGTAATGCCACTTTCATCCACTATATATATATAAATTATTTCGTTATTTCGTATCTTAATTTCCTCCTACTGATGGACAGTTTTCACCAGCGTGACGAGCCCGCCAGTCACGACTCTCACGCGCGTTCTGCAGAGTACGTATGTCAGAATCGGCAGCAATATAATTAACACGCCAATCAGTAACAAAGGATCGGCGTGCATGCACGCCGCACGTTAATGATCTTCGAAGCCACATCAACGATGTACCGGTAATTAATGATTGTAATTTATAAAGTCCTTAATTATATAAAAGTTCACGCTTTCTTTATTCCTGGCACGCGTCGTTCCTTCTTTTTCTTTTTCCTTTCATTCTTTCATTTCTTTCTCGTCTTTCTTTTTTCTGTGATTTGAAATATATAGGACAATATTTTTTACAACGTTTTCCAATTCTTGTAAGTAGTGGTCAATTTTAATTAGTAAGATGTCAATAAAAATTTGTTACTGCTATTATTTATTATTTATTAATATATTGCAATAATTATCATATAAATAATAAATAATAAATAATAATTTATAATTTATAATAGCTTAGTATTATACTATCACTACTGAATCTTCTCCAGGTGGCAGTTCCAGCTACAATCAGCAAGTCACCACTTAATGAATTACATGAACCAGTTGTGCCTTTGATTATCTCACAGATGGACACGTAGAGACAAAACTCAATAATACTAATAGAGTTTCTCTGATACCTCTCAAACTAGAACTACCCACCGTTTATATATATAGGAAAAAGTTAGTATAAATACTGCTTTTTATAATATATTATAATAGTATGAATTCAATGTAACGACATTGAAAATTTTCAGCGAATATTTTGGTAACTAAGACCAAATAGAGATTCTATGTATGTATTAAAAAAGTTGTTCAAACAACTTGTTCCTTCACAACACGTGACGTATTTCTTTTACAATTATTTCTTCCAGAATGATCGAAGTCAGTGAGGTGTCCCGTAACTACATAGCCAGCAAACATATCTTAAACTCATGAAAATCAATTAACCCGAGGTACCAATTAATCGACAACTTTACCGCGCCTACTCTTTCTTCCCTTTCCGCCTCGTTGACCTTTTCTCTCTAATAAGCTCCGCTTTCCCGTCTCTGCCAGTCCCTTCGTTCCACTCCCTGTGCTTTCTTTTTCACCGTAGCCGCACCGTGAATCCGCGCGTATAATTGGCCTCACTGCGTTTACAGGTCCGGCATATTTGGGCTTTGACTGCGTGTTCGCCGACGTTTTAAAAGCGTCCTGCGGAATATCGCGACGATGCATCATTATCGGGTAGAAAGGCAGATGCCGTGTCCAGAGTACACGCCGACTCCTTTGAACGTATCGCGCCAGATTGCGAATCGGCTCGTAGTCGAAGCGTATCGCTCATGGCCTCCTTCTTACGCCGATTTATCGAAGATCTACGACCACCATGGAATCCAAATGAGCCTCGAATGAAGCACAGAGAATCGTGTCAGGAGCTTTCAGGTTTGCAGATTGATTTGTTATCGAACAGAGGAATTCGATGTAAAACGGATATGTTTGCTCATAGTAATGCAAAGTCGAATCTACATATGCATTTTACTTCTGCGAGGAGAAATTTTATATGTATGCACAGCTGACGTTGTGATTTATTGCTTTGAAAGAAACGGTGTAGAGTTTTAAGAGACGGAGAACTTTCCGTTTCATGCTTGTACTGTAATAGTGCTGATACTTTCTAGTAAAGCCGAGGTACAGGCGATTTTCATGCTTACGAGTCAGAAAAATTTTATATCGATATTTTCTGATACGTGCGGCTAGATAAGTGTAACATTCTGTTGGTGGGCATTTGGAATCTCTAAAGGAATTTCATTTAAGCACGCAGAATGGAATATTTATTGTCGTGAAATACTGCAGTCTGAGATACGATTTACATGATTATAGTTTTGGAAAGTTCGATACAATCGATTTTGGATATGGAGAATTTAGAATAGACTCGATACCTGTAATTTCACTGATTCGCGGAACTTCGGATACATCCTAGATAGATACTTAGACCAGTGATTTCCGATTTTTCTCATCTCATGGTACATACAAACTAATTACTAAAATTCTACGACACAGCGAAAGATGTATTATGTTTTCCTCTAACACGATAAAGGAAGACAGGTGTAATTCTGATTCGTATCAGGTAGTTATTGTTGCGTTGGATGTTGTCATTTTTTTGTTTAGTAATCTAAGGGAGGAAGAGATCAATCGTTCAGATTATATAGTTAGGTACGGTATGTTTCAAAAATTCCCATGATACATAAGTGTTATTACAATATTGACTTAGACTGTTGATGTCAGATATATAATCTCTTTTTTTAACCCTGGGCTACAACCTAAAGTACAAGACCACTTCAGACAGCTTCAGTTTCTCTCCTTCTTAGGACTTTGATCTCAGAGTTCTCTTCTGACCTGGGATCTTGTCTTCAGACACCATTTCGCATTCAAAACCTCAACACCACAGTGTCTCTTCGACTCGAGACCTCAGACTCCAAATCTCTACTGCACAAGTGCAATTCTGACGTCAAGCCAAACCTCAGATCTTAAATCTGAACTTCAAACCCAATGCAAATCCAACCTTGATCCAATTGAAACTGTGAAATCTGAATTCAGATGACTGTTAGGGGCCAAAAAAAGAAGTCGCAACTCGTAAACTATGAAGTCTTCCAGATTATTCAATGTGGATATAATGGAAATTTCGAAATTTTCTTTTGATACTACAATTTTTCCAAAGTTTCAGTTCTTTAGGTCTTTTTATAAGTGATTGTTATTATTTAAGCTGTCCATTTTCTTTGTTCCAGTGTTACTATCTTCATGAATAACAATTTAATTGTTTTACCCACCACTACTATCTACCACATCTTGTCTTTTTCGCAATGTTTAGGAGCAGTTGCTGGTTCAGTTCGAAATTAGAATTTCATAATAGAATATTACAGTCTGTCATCCATAGAAGTTCTACCACATATAAGCAATCTCCTGGCTCCAACATGTTTTCCTATGATCCTACAACGGTTGTGTAGGCGTTCCTCCCTCATCTCTGTGGATATATTGCAAACGTCGGAAACACGATATCGCAGATGCGGCTAATTATTCGTCTGCTTATCCTATTCATATCTTCCCAAATAAACATAGCATTAGCAATACAGGATGGGTTAACCGAGCCATCGGATTGACCAGGAAGTGGTAAAACGGTTTCGCAGTTACTACCGTGTGCGATAAAGTTGGTACAACCTTTCCAGCGTTAGAATATATGTAAACAAGCGCGTATCTAACCCGAAGATAGAGAAGCACGTTGTAACCGGAGACATCCGAAGGACTTTGACTCGTTACAGGGAAGATAGCCTCCATCATCAGGAGCTTCTTCCTTTTCCGCGATCAAGATCTATCGTCGACTGGGTCTACCGGATAGAGTAAGACGGGGAGGGAAACGACGAAAAAAGAATGCGGGTCCTTCGTGCACGTAACTCTACGCGCGCATCACGTGGGTGTCCGCGCAGGTACTGTGCAGAGCTAGAAAGTTGTCGTGCGGAAGGAATGCGGGTCTGATCGGTCATGGTGTAATAGGCCTACCTTCTCTGACACGATCGTAAAGATAGAGCATACGAATTTTTGTTACTGACCAAAACTATAGTATCTACCGTGCGTGGCTAGGTAGGTGGCGTGCAGTGAAGAATGCAGATCTGATCGATCATTGTATTGTCGATCTATTTTTTCTGATACGATTGCGAAGATAGAGCGTACGAATTTTTGTTGCTGACCGAAACTGTGATATGTGCTGTGCGTGGCTAGATAGATGACGTGCGTGAAGAATGCAGGTCCGATCGATCATTGTATTGTCGATTTACTTTTCTGATATGTTTACGATGATAGAACACACGAATTTTTGTTGCCGATCAAAACTATGGTGCCTACCGTGCATGGCTAGATAGGTGGCGTGCAAGAAGAATGCTGATTTGTTCGATCACGTGGTCGATTCATGTTCTCTGATACGATTATGAAGATAGAACACGCGAAGCTTTGCTATTGGCCAAAATTATATATAGCTGGAAGATCTAATCGTTCACGGTGTGATAGGTCCGCTTTCTCTAATGTGGTTGTATAGACAAGATTGACGAATTTTTATTATTGGTTTAATAGTTCCATTTATAAATCGAATCATGTAGCCTTTTCTGACGAGGAGATCAATACGTAGACATCGATGGGGTTGAGATTTACACTCAAAAATATAAAAATATAATTGGTGCGCGTATCTGTTGATTTTGAATATGGACATGAACATTGTTTCAGTTAATTCAGAAGCATCTTCGCAATTTGGACTCGCAATTTACAAATTGAGTAACCCGGAGATAAAGGAAGCTTCTTAAATAAGTAGCGAAAAAGAAGAGCGAAAGAAGAAACAGGTTCAATAGCGATCACCAATTTTGTTATTCCATATTATTTTTTGCAAAAGAAATTTTATCGCGTCGTAAAATCCTACTATACATAGCCATAATGATCATAAAAAGGAAGATCATCGGAGATCCTTTATCCGTAATTTCGTAATTAAATTAAATTACATCCTGTCAAAAAACAAGCAAGTGTCCGAATACTTTTAAGCGGTAGAGTAAGTGCCTCTCTCGTCTCTGTGTCGTCCCGACAAGTCTACTTTTCAGCTGTCTGTGCAATATACTCGTCTCGTGCCTCAAACCCAGCGTATCGAGGAAAAAAAGGTGTAACGCAGATCCACCGGTCTCGCGGAGCTAACTTTCGCAAGCCAAGTTGCCAGTCTTCTAACGTTACTGTCTATGGCGGGCGTGCATACATTGTGTTCTACGCGAGAAACCTAAACTCGAGTATAGAAGCGTGCCGCGTTAACCATAACGTTTTCACCGCAATAGACGCTACTTGTACGCCCTTCTTCCAAGATATTCCGTCATTTTTCAGTCCGGCAGCCTCTAACGGCTAGTAGCATATACGCTCTGCTTACTCGAGGATTTCTACCGTATCACGGCTTGGTGCCCGCGAATCACTGTTGTGTTAACGCTATACCGAGGAGTGGTGAGAATTTCGGTTCGTAATACACGTTGGATGTAATGGAAACCACGATATAGGTAGGCAGTAGATTAAACCATCATTCTGTATCCCGTTTTTGGGATACCGCAGGATAAAAGAATGGCGAGTGGCAAGTAATGATGCTCCATGGGTAGAAGAATTGCAAATATTGATTGTTTTGGTAAATGGGAATATGAGAAAGAAACGTTTCAATTTCGATATAAATATCTTTTTTAATTTCGCATACATTCATTATATATTTATTTTAACATTGCACAAATTGCAAAAATGATTGGGTTATTTCTAACCCACGTATATAAATCACTTTAAAAAATTAAATTATATGTATATATCCTGTTACAGTTATTATTATTGTATCTTCATTACTTCTACCATCGTGGATAATAGCTCCTCGTGTAAACGTACCCTTAGGATATATTCCTGTTATATACTTATATCTCCTGTAGTACATGCATGGCTTGGTCAGCTGGTGAATGTGAGACGTCAGTAATTCTACCGGACATTTAAAAAATGACATACGTTTTAACAACTCCCAAATTACATGTATTTCTTCAATTAATTAATTCCCAAATAAGAATACAGGTTTCGAGAGTTACGAAATTAATTTAATTAAATAAAGCGCAAAACTTACAATCTCGATCGATAAATACATAAAGAACACGATAACGTCAATGCTTTCTCGAGGTGACAGTAATTGGGTATTTTACTCTATAACTTACGAACGGAAAGTCTCGATTCCGCTACCAGAGTTGTTCGCCTCTACGAGAGATCTGGCGCGAGCATTGACGCGGGTTATGGCGGTGGGTTTCCGGCGAACGATCGGTCAAGTTCGGTCACGGACGGCATAGGGTGGAAGGTGGGGATCTCGCGGCGCGTTCTAGGTTATTGATTAGCGGATACATCGTTGCAAATTCTGGCCGCCATGAGGATCCCGCATAATAATCGCTGCGGCGTCTGGTCGCGATCATTCGTACGCGATAGCGTCGATTCAAGCGAGACGCGCGTAAAACGAGCCTGAAAATTAGAGTAGGTTATAACCGCGAATTTTCGGTTAACGATCGGTTATACGTGCGCGGTATAGCGCTCTAGATGGTTACCGATCATGAAGCGTAACATTATGGACCGTTTATCGTACGGATATTTTAGAAACTTTGGACAAGACGCGCTCCGAGTGCTTTCGTTGCTGCTGACGCGCGGCGCTTCGATCGCCAACTCTGTGAATCGGTGCGGGGTAGTAATCTCTTCGTTCCGCAGAGTCTATGGACAGACGATCGCGTTCACGCGTGGCTTTGACGAAATATCTCGCGTTTTTCCTTAACTAGGACGTAAGTTCAGGTAAAAATTAAGTTGTTTTAGTATTGATTAAGAAATTTGTATTAATTTTTATTTTTACGCACAGGGGCAAACGCGGATATTTAAAAACGAGTACTCTGGAGAACTTGTCTGAAGCATCGCGTGTTCAACATCGCATCACGAGATACCTCGTTCACGGATGCGAAAGGGTTACCAGTGGACGATAAAGTGTTAACATGCGTCAACGTAGTCGAGGAACGTATCACGAAAATACTTTTTACCACCGACTGGAGAACCAGTTCGAGCATTTAAATTCGAAATTTAATTGAGCTTAGTTTGCTTGTGTTGCATCAAGGGAAAGGATAAGCTAATTGGATCGCTTGAGAGTGCTCTGGTAATTGAGGTATTAAAGTTTGCGTGTGGCTGTTTATTAGCAGAGTAATGTGGTAACTTGGCTAGGTTGTGAATCAATTTCTAGTATTTCCAAAAATATTCGTCCTCTTTCTTATATTTGGCAATCACATTACGAATGCGAAATGAATTCGACTAAACACATGAACATAATCAATATTTGGGTATAATGAAGATGTATATTGGGTGTTCTAAAATTCAGGCAAGAAGTAATTTTGATAGAAAACAAGTTTTTAATTAAAAATTGTAAATATTGTTCAACAATGAAGATCTTATTCTTTCGTGTAGCGCTCCATTTTTAGTAACCCTGAACTGTCAGCTGTCATGCTGTCTTTTTTCTTTTGTTGGCAACACTTTCCGCACAAATGGTGCAAAATTCAAATCTTGCGTGAATTTTAGGATACTCTATATATATATAAGTTCATATTATGTATCTTCTAATTAAGATACAAGTTTTAACACATGTCTACAGTGATTAGCTGCCCAGGTTCGATACCCTCGAGGATAGCGTCTAGGTGCAATACCATAATTACGTTGTAATTACGTAGATCGGCGCCCAACGCGGATGTTTTCCATTTTATTCAGCTACGTTAATGGATTTTCATCGCGAACGTACTTTGACCTCGTCGGACCCACCCCTGTTCATATCCCTTTCGTGGCCACCTAACGGAGTCCTCAGGGGGTAAATGTACTCGACAAAAGAAAATAATTCGCAGCCCGCGAAATCGATACCGGCATGCACGTGTACATCACGTGCTTGGCCGATTCGTTAGCGGGATCCTAACGGGTTCTATGGATTCGCACGACACAGACTGATCGAAGATTAGCCGCTGGACTTCGCCATGTACACCTTATCGCTGGGAAGTATTTTACTGTTCCGCATGGACAACGCGTTCGTCGTCGTGGAGAAACGTTCATGTTAAATTGTCGACCTTTTAATTGTTTATGTTACTTTCTCGGCGATTTTTTGTATTAACTGTTTCAACTGTAGGTTTCGATTAGCTTTCATTGGTTTGTTTATCTTTACCTTCTCGGGAAGTCAGTTTTACTGTGTGTATATTTAAGATCTTCGGAACAAAAATTAATCCACGTGTATGAAGTTATAACAGTTTGAAAACATAATAGCGATACTTGAGTAGTTATGACGATTTAGATAGACTTGACAAAATATCCAGAGGATTACAGCAGAGTTATACTTTTTATCGTAGAATGTGTATTAGGACGTTGATCGTTGAGATGATCATTAGTATACAACCCTCAGTGATAATATAGTGGTCATAGCTGCTCGGTGATAGCAAACTTGATAAACATTTATAGATACGATTTGCAAACAATAGTGTTTAGTATAGTATAGTATAGTACATAATTTTTAAATGATATTAACTCCTTCACGATTAAGCACTCCATGTAATCTTAACTCATTTGCCCACGATATCGCGTGAGACTCGTGGTAAGAAAAAGGGGCCAAACGTGCGTATCACGGGTGAGAGCCGTGGTTTGTACTGTGCGTTGGAGAAAAGAAGGTACAGCGTGTTTACATCCCCACGGCTGATTAACTCCATTGACGCGGGTAGTATCAGCTCACAGGCAGTGTCAGCGGAGTTGATCAGCCGTGAGGATATAAACACGCTGTGCCTTCTTTTCTCCAACGCACAGTAGATACGTCTCAACGTATAGGTTAGGCTCGTAGTCCAGTAGTCTGTCTCAGTTACGTGTTATTCTTCGACGTGTTCGAACAAGATTGCTTGTTGTGTGACCAACGGTGCTGTTGACTGTGACACGTGCCATCGGAATTTAAATGGTAAGGCAAGGGGTTAAGACGATTTTCCATTTAACTCACTAGCGCCACCATAATCCATATCTTCAATAAATACAATCTAAATATCGTGCACATCGCTGAATTATTTTATAATTTTACTGATATAATCTAGGAATATTCTTACTACTTGTGCATATTATTTTCACAAATTTTTCTCATGAAAGGGTTAATTTTATTTAACTCTCATTCTGCTCTTTCTACTTAGCACTTTTAAACTTAAGAACGAAGAACGAACTAAGAACATGCTCAAATCTCTTAAGAACGAACTTCTCAAATTCCTAACTTCAAAAAGCAGTACATGGTATCAAAATTCACGTAGCCACAATTTCTGGACCTAGCTAACGTTTCGTTAATCGTAATGATGTATCACACCCGTCACAAATTACCAGATTCTTCCGTCAGATCACGGATGTAACCACTACGACAGTCGAAAGCATTATCGAGTTCCAAATTGCTGTGCAAATAATGACGTGTACTGGAAGATTGTCAGGAACGCAGTGGCGTCATTATCCGTACTTTAAGTAGACGTTGAGGGAAGATAAGAATTCGCGACGTGGGGTTAACGATACCTTCCGACTACACCGTTCGATTTCGAGACGAAAGAAATCCCCGAAGGAACGATCCCGAATCACGAGACCTTTTCAATTTTCTCTCACGCGTTCCGTGCCCACTTCCGTGTCGATCTTCCGCGTTTACTTCGGCACCGATCGATCGGAGAACAAAACGTATAAGCCCAACGATTCGAGCAATTTCGAGTTTCTGCCGAGCAATCGATCGGATTGACGCAATCACGCGAGTTCGAGGGCTGAAAATGTGCACTTGCAACGTCTAATTTTTTTGAGTCTCGCATTCTCAACAACGCGATCATTTCCACGTGGATTTTGGGTGTCCCAGGGTGCCGTGGTTCGATCCAGAGATGAATCGAGCGAATAATTAAGCCTTTAATGATGACGTACGTCCACGTGCTTGATGGTGTCTTGGATAATATAGGTTTTCAGAATGAATCCAGATTAATCTGTATTACAATTTTTTTAAATTTTTGTTTATTATTTAATTTTTTCGATACTAACGGTGATCATAGTTAGCCAACAGCTGACACTCCTGGTATACTAATGGTGACTGTAGTCAATCAACATCTGCATTACAATTTTTTTTATATTTTTACTCGATCCTTTTGATATTAACGAGCATCTGATGCTCGAGGTATACTAATGGCAGCCACAGTCGGTCAACGTTCGATGCTCGTGGTATACTACATTACTGTATAGCTTATTTGCAGAATTTCAATCGATCGCAAACTGTTTTCCATGTACTATTTTGTTTCTCCTATTTCTCTCTCGTAATACTGTATGGGAGATTATGTTACTTCGTTTTGTGATTAGTGTGCAGACTAGATCCTCTAATTTCCTATTGGACCTGTCATTTAGACTGTGACGTATATTAGTTAAACTTGTAATTAATATCGACTAGGAATTTTTATAATTTTACCAAGTGGTGACTGATAACCATCTCTTTAGCACAAGGGGTTAAAACAGATCGTGAAAGTATTAAAAAAATATCCTGCAACTTTAAATTTTGTAAAAAGATAAAAAGACAACTATTTTTACTTCGTTAAAACGCAACGTGAACTTTTCCAAAAGTAACTACACATTTTCACTAACCCCGAAACCGAAAACTCAGAAAGCAGTTATATTAACTCGGATAATTCCGGTGTAAAATACCGAATTTAAATATCCAAAGAGGCAATTAGCGATGAAAAAGCAAGGTTCGCGGAGAAAGACCGTGGTCAGCGCGTAACTCGAAACAGAATTCGAGAGAGTCAGGTGTAGAGTGGGCATAATGACGGAATTAAAAGTTTTACCGCGCCTCCGCTGCTCGTAATTAGGCGTTCTACACTGATACACTGCCCACGTTAGGGTGAAACGTGTGCCGTCTCGTCGTCGACGTGCCAGCTTGGCCCAGGACCTTTCCCACACCGTTATTATGCTATTGTCTTACACGTCGATCGTTTTTCAGTTAGGTGAATTAACGAGAACTGGGATAATAATATTCAACGACTTCGATTCGATCGTTGCACGATCGCTTGTCTATGATATACAACAGAGTTTCTCAACTTGGAGTTCATTGGTCTATGGTGATTTTTGGTATTGATGAAAACGCGTGACGAGATTACTAATTGCGTAATTAAACAACAGAAGTACATATTTCTCAACACATAGCAATGGAAAACGCAGATTCCTCTGACCTTTGGTCACGAAGTATGTAAATATAGAGTGTTCATCTGCGTGAATATTTTTGTTACTTCTCATAAAGGTGAAAGTGGTAGTTACAGATGGTATGAAGTTTGAAGAGCATGATATTTTATTTTTTGATCACACTTTTTGAATCGTTTTACGAGTAAGACGATTTCCCCTTTAACTCACTAGCGCCACCACGACTCGTATCTCCAATAAATGTTTATCTTAAATATCCTGTATATCGTTGAATTATTTTCTAATTTTACTCGTGCTATCTTGGAATTTCCTTTTCTTTTCTTCTGTTTTCACAAATTTTTCGGTTGTACACATATACGATCGTACTGGGCAAAGATTTGAATAGAATTTCTATTTATGTTTAAAAGGGTAGTGAATTGAAAGGATAGCGAATGTTTCATTTAGAACGTACTCAGATATTTCTTATTTTTATAATAAAATTTATAGTATTTTAAAAGCTTCGCTGTTCCATACGAAATCCTTTATAAGAAATTCATGAAATGTACATAGGTACTATAAATAAATAGCAACCACTCGGAGTGAACGATAGGAAGATTACGAATATTTCTGTGATGCACTGTATAATTAATTTTTCGGAAAAAGAAGGAAATATCTTCGCTTATTTCATTTTTACGTTTCACTGATCGATCATGATGGTTTAGCATTGATTTTGATTACAGAAGACCAGTTCTCAGATCATCTTAGTGTCGAGACAGAGTGAGAAACACTGATATAGAAGATAGCCGGCACAATGGGGAATTCCGTGGAGCTATTATCCGTTCTTCGTGCGATCTTAACGTCGATAAGATCGTGGCACACTTTATTTGTTATTCTCATATACATACGTAATTTGCTCGACCTGCCTCTGCCTCCGACTGTCAATAACCGTCTGTCGATGGAAATGACTGAACAGATCGGGTAGATCGTCATTATCGACCACGTTCTACGAGTTTTTTTTCCACGTTTTCTAAATGTTTTCACTTTTAACTCGACTCGGTACGTGGCTGACGTTCATTGATGTTTCTCGACTTTGCGTAGTGCGTGCGTGATTTCAGCAACTGGCATGGCTAGCGTGCAGGTTCTTTAAGTGGTTACAGAGAAGATTGATAGAGGAAAGCGTTTGGACGGTTTATTAATCCTTTCGCGAGTACGGTCGTACGTGAACGGCTGAAAAATTTGCGAAAACAATATTGCGCAAGCCATATGACACGCGTAATAACAAGAAATTTCCAAGATTATATCTGTAGAATGAGAAAATACTTTAACGATATGCACGATATTTACGGTAAACACTTATCGTAGATACGGGCCATGGTGGCGCTAGTGAGTTAAACGGAAGATGGGCTTAACACTGCAGAAACGCTTGCTCGTGAAAGGGTTAAAATTTATAGTAATTTGCTTTTGCTAGAGATCTTTTGCATGTAGAGTACGAAGAAAGTGGTTCGGGGAGGAAATTTAAAGAAATTTTAAATTTATCGCTTCCTTTGTGTTACGTAGGTCTAGATCGTATCGTGGAAATGAAAGAAAGCGGAGTAAATTTTAGTATAACGCCTGTACCAGAAGTCTACTCAATACTAATTACTTCAATTCTTTACAGTAAAGTTCTACTTTGTTCTTATAAGTGTTCCTGGTTGTAAAGAAAAATGCTGAATGTCAAGATTATAGCACACGATTTATGTATTTATCAGAACGAAACGAGTAAAAGCAAATTATACACGTTCGAAAAAATTATGTAATTTGAACAAATGCTATTAACAAGAGTTCGTAGCCATATCTCGGAAATGAAAATTTATGACATATATTTGTTTTTCCGTATAACTTCTTTTTTAGATCTATTTTATATTTGCGTTGCGCTTGATTTAATTTGTAGCACGAGATGAGAACATTTATTACAATTGGAATGCCAGAGAAACGTATTTAATTTTATTATCGTCATAAATTTTAGTTCCTCAATCGCGAAACAAAAATCTTGATCGTGCTCAGATCTAACAAATATCGCGACGAGAGACCAATTCTCAATCTCTGCATCTTACAATATCACCGTCGGGAAAGCGTATCGATCGGAAGTCCGCATATTTGGCCGCGTATTACACATTCAGAGAAGCCTCGAGGAATTACCACGAAAGCGCGCGACAATATGGTGTCACGCGTCCGACATAATCAATCGAGTTCCATGAGGTTTGCATCGCGTGACCGAGCCAGCGTCTACCACTTCGAGAGATGTCGCCCTTAGTTCTTTCGCGAATGGTAATTTGTTTCACGCTTTAATGTTCAAACCCTTATCTCGCAACCAAACGCTCAAAATCTGTAATAAGTTTGACAGATGATTCATCTTACTTGATCATGAAGAGAAAACTTCTGATCTCTTACCTTAGATTAGATAGTCTACCTTAGATTATAGTTCTAGTCTTAAAGGAATTTTATAAATTTTCTCAATCCTAACTTGCATAGCTTGGTATAGTTTTTCAGAGGATGATTTTAGGGAAACTGTACCAATTACCAGGTCTCATCATATGAAGGTGACTACGTAAAGAGGTCCTGCCATGGAAGCCTACTGGTGCATTCCATATTAAAGATTAGCTAATCTAACTTAGAGCTAGAGAAATTAGAGTGAATCTATCAAAGTTTGTCTTATAAAAGGGAAGTCGATTCGGTATACTGAGATTTAATACTTTACTGTCACGATGCAAAGATAGTTTGGGCCTAGCTCAAGTTTGACCACACGGAGTAGGAATTAAGGAATCATTTGGTCTTATCATAGGTAGGTTTTGGGTCTTCCATTATAAGACCCTTACCCCGGTCATATACGCGGAGGTACCAAGAAGACTAAGGTTATCAGACCCTCATTCTGATGCAAGTATCATAAGCCACCAGAGGTCTAGTTGATCACCACTGATTACACCAACCCCCCTCCATTAACCCCTCCAACCCATTTTGATAAAAAATTCAGACGTCACTTTCAAACTCAAATTGATAAATGATTCGATCATCACTGACTTTACATGTATAGTCGTCAATCGACCGAAAATCGGCGAAAATTTCCGATCGTTTCTGATACCACTAATAATTACTTTTCTTCTATGATAGTCAATAATTTAATAATTTTTTCCAATTTTTTTCAAAGATTCGTATTTTTTTCTTTTCGCAAATTAAAGTATACATGATTTCATAACATGAACAACTGTGATTCGTGGCTATTAAAATATTTTTAATACCTTTTATAAGAGAAAAATATATATGTATGTGGATACATATATATGTGTATGTGTATATATATACACATAAAAAAAGATCAGGTTAATTAGAGTCATTAATTATACAAACCGCTCATATGTATTGCAATTAATTATAATATTGCAAAATTATATTACACACGTGTTGAAGTTCCCTTTTTCATATTTTCTCTCATACTCTCTCTCTCTTTTCCTCTTTCTATCGCCTAACCCTCCCTCTCTCTTCTCTCCCATCCTCTCTTGCTCTCTCCTTGCCGGTTACTCACCGTCGCTACTTATCTTTATGGTTTCTAATTACCTCGACCAATTATCGTTTGCAAGTTTCCAGTCGAACCCGAGCGTGTAATACGCGGGATGCTCGCATAACGCGACCGGTCTTTCGGTTGGTAATATGCCGGTTTCAGTCGGTCGACGTGGCTGTTTCATTAAGAAAGGGAAAAATACGGTTTGTATTACCGACAGGCATGGAATGGCTCGGTTCTCGCGTGCTCATCCGGCGATCCGCTTTCCAGTGGATCCTCGACGACACGGCTCGACGGCTTGGAAATCCCCTCTCTACGCTTCGCTCGAAACGAAAGCGTCAGTTCGACGACGAATTTTCGTCGTCCTGACCGTTTTCTCTCGTCGTCCATGTTTTCCCGCGATGTCGACTTCGATAAATTAGTTTCGCAACAATGTGAGGTCCTGATTTCGCGACGATGGGGTCCCAGGTTCGCGACGATAGAGTCTTAGTTTCGCGATAATGGGGCCTAATTTTGCGATAGTATGAGGAAGTTTCGTAACGAAGGGGCTCTAATTTCATGCCAGCGGAGTTATATGTTCGCGAAGATTGGGTCCTAATTTCACGACTATCTGGGGTGCTAGTTCCATGACGATGGGGTCCTAATTTCGTGACTTTGTGGAGTGCCAGTTTCGTGACGATAGAGTCCTGGTTTTGCGACAATTTGGAATGTTGGTTTCGTGATCACAGAGTCCTAATTTCGCGACAATGTGGGGTCCTAATTTTATGACGAAGGGAGGGATCCTAATTTCATGACGATGGAGTCCTAATTTCGGGACTATGAAGTCCTAATTTCGGGACTATGAAGTCCTAATTTCGCGACTATGAAGTCCTAATTTCGCGACTATGAAGTCCTAATTTCGTGACTGCGTGGGATACTAGTTTCGTGACGAAGGGGACCTAATTTCGCGACAATATTGGGTCCTAATTTTATGAGGAAGGGATGGATCCTAATTTCACGACGATGGAGTTCTAATTTCGCGTCGATAGCGTCCTAATTTCGCAATAATGGGGCCTAATTTTGCGATAGTATGAGGAAGTTTCGTAACGAAGGGGCTCTAATTTCATGCCAGCGGAGTTATATGTTCGCGAAGATTGGGTCCTAATTTCACGACTATCTGGGGTGCTAGTTCCATGACGATGGGGTCCTAATTTCGTGACTTTGTGGAGTGCCAGTTTCGTGACGATAGAGTCCTGGTTTTGCGACAATTTGGAATGTTGGTTTCGTGATCACAGAGTCCTAATTTCGCGACAATGTGGGGTCCTAATTTTATGACGAAGGGAGGGATCCTAATTTCATGACGATGGAGTCCTAATTTCGGGACTATGAAGTCCTAATTTCGGGACTATGAAGTCCTAATTTCGCGACTATGAAGTCCTAATTTCGCGACTATGAAGTCCTAATTTCGTGACTGCGTGGGATACTAGTTTCGTGACGAAGGGGACCTAATTTCGCGACAATATTGGGTCCTAATTTTATGAGGAAGGGATGGATCCTAATTTCACGACGATGGAGTTCTAATTTCGCGTCGATAGCGTCCTAATTTCGCAATAATGGGGCCTAATTTTGCGATAGTATGAGGAAGTTTCGTAACGAAGGGGCTCTAATTTCATGCCAGCGGAGTTATATGTTCGCGAAGATTGGGTCCTAATTTCACGACTATCTGGGGTGCTAGTTCCATGACGATGGGGTCCTAATTTCGTGACTTTGTGGAGTGCCAGTTTCGTAACGATAGAGTCCTAGTTTCGCGACAATTTGGAATGTTGGTTTCGTGATCATAGAGTCCTAATTTCGCGACAATGTGGGGTCCTAATTTTATGACGAAGGGAGGGATCCTAATTTTATGACGATGGAGTCCTAATTTCGGGACTATGAAGTCCTAATTTCGCGACTGCGTGGGATACTAGTTTCGTGACGAAGGGGTCCTAATTTCGCGACAATATTGGGTCCTAATTTTATGAGGAAGGGATGGATCCTAATTTCACGACGATGGAGTTTTAATTTCGCGTCGATAGCGTCCTAATTTTGCGATAATGGGGCCTAATTTTGCGACGATGGTGTCCTACTTTCGCAAATGTGCATACTCATCGGTTGATTTCTGTTCCATGTTTGCGCAAAGTTTTCGTATTTTAATTTTACGTCCGAAGAAATATCGTTATTTCCAGGCCTTAAAATGAAATTAAATGCTTTGAATAGGATCGAACGGAGTCTGAACATCGGAGCAGAAAATTGAGTTTGTCAGTATGGCTCGGGGAAGCTTGATGGAATTAAACTGGGGACGTTCTGTCTTCTCCCTTGCATTGTCGCGGCGAAACTCTGCGTTTCTAATTATCGTGCGAAACGCGTGCTCGTTCATTTAGAGGGACGTTCAACGTGCTTGAAAGAAGCTTCCGATTTGAAGGGTGGAAAGGGAAAAAAACGGTTGGGTACGTGTCGTGTATCTCTTAGCAGCTTCGAGTATACTCGTGAAAGGATTTTTTCGAATTTCGAGTGTAGGAAAATATTTGCTACGTCGAAGTTATATTCGACCCTTTGTACTTTCGATCCTTGTTTCATTGTTTCTACACTATTTCGACCCTTTGTACTCTTCGCTTTTTCTCAATTTTCTTTCCAGTAATTCTCTATTAAATTTCGAATGAAATTAAAATCCAATGCGAATTTCTTGTTCCAGAATTAAATATTCTATTGGATATATATAACAATGAATATAAAATATTTATTTAATAACGAGCATAGCTTCAGTTACAGTGGTTGAAGTATAAATATAAATATCGGAGATATTTCTTGTACAGAATTTAATCTTTGGACATACTTCTTCAACAGACTTCATCGTTGAAAGGAGAAATTGGTGGTAGAAATTTAATTTGTGAAAATGTGTGTACGTTCTGCAACAAGGTAAATTTAAAAAGCAATAATAAGTCGATAAGAATCGATTCGAGCGAATTTTGTTTATTAATTATCTTCGTAATATATTTCAAAATGTAAAGATTTGACATTTTTAAAGGTACCTGTGAATGAAATCGACGTCGAGTCACGATCGACAAAGAAGTTTCAAGGGTTAAAGTTCTAAGGTTTAACTTAGGCTTCAACGCCTGCGTGCAGATGATCGATGCAAAAGGTTTGCATTGCGGCACAAAAATCGTTAACATAGCAGCTTATTGGCAGCCTGTATACTGCAGTACACTGCCATTCAGAAGCCTGGGGTATCAGCCACGTGAGTCACACAGTGTGCAAATCGTTGCGCAGTAGCCTTAATTTTATTAGCAATAAAATTCGTCAAATTCGATCTCGAACACAAATCGAAGTCTAAAATCATCTTAAATCAGTGTTATGAAAATAATATGAAGATAATATGAAGATAAGAGGATTCTTGTTTTGACTTCATTTCGAAGAGGACTCTGGCAACGAAGTCGACAGACCGATAAAGAAGCGCCATTTGCAGTCCAAAGAGCAGCTTCGAGAATTTTAATCGGACAAGATTATGCGAGGACCATCGAGTAAAAATTTCGTAAAATCGTTAAAGCATTGCCAAACCTGGACACGACGATTACCAAGAAGCGAGAGGTAGAATAAACTTGGATAAAACGGACATCGAAATGTCTGCCAACAAAGAGCTTCGGCAAACGTTACATCAGGCTCATTAGTCCCTGTTAATTTTTCTACCCATACAAATATAAATCGTTTAAAGGCCTGCGACTGTCATAATTTATATAGCACCATGGGGTCTCGACTTGAGATACCTGCCTGATGTCTTTTGATAATGGAAAAATCGGTGAACATATTTGTATACTGCACTGGGTTCTACTCTTTGGCTGTTAAGTAATATATAAGTTTAAAAGGTTGCGAACCACTGATATGCGGAACGAAATCCAACCATCTGAATCACTAACCAGTTGTCAACTTTTAACCAATTCTCGTATTGTATATATATATATTGGTAATGGCCAAACTTTGTCACGATAGGGACTATAATAGTGATTAAAAATATTTAAAACACGTATTCCTTCTTAGAAACACACAGACATAGATGAAAGTGATGGATATATCGCTTGGTATTTACTGTTAGTTAATGTCTCCAAAGTTAATGTATCTATGATAACAAAGTTAGAGTGTGAGACTATCAGCTTCCAAGCTTAGCCTATCCAGCACTCTATTTATACAGTATGTACCAAATGTGTAAAGAGAAACTGTATAAGTACGTGGAAGCCTCAGTAAGAGTCTAGAAGAGCCGCAGTTTAGTTACCTCTGTCATACTGCACACGAGAAGATGGCTAGACAGAGGAATGCAGGGCTGATTAGTTGTAGCGTAATAAGAGCATCTTCTCTGGCACAGCTGTAAATCATGGATCCCACGAATTTTCATTGTTGACTGGAGATGTCACGATTACAAATTGGATCGTATAGCATCGCATGACAAAGACAGGGAAGACGATAAAACAATAGAGCATTGGTATACACTCGGAATCAGTGCCAATCATCATCATTACCCTGATAAATTACAAATAGGTAGTTCTAGTCTTAATATAAAACAAGAATCTGATAACTTTACCCTACTACTATGTACATCCTACTATATTCACAAGCTCTGTGTTTACCAGGACCTAATATAAAATGGACTAGTTAACCATCTTCTAATAATTACACGCCATACAAACGTACACCATTTCATTAGTCCAATAGACAACATAATAACTACCAATTATAAATTGACAATTCTACAGTCAGCACAAAGCATACTCACAGTAGCTCATCTGCTACAAAATAGATCAGCCACGTTTTAACGAACACATACGTACCACCTCTTCGAAACTCATTATCGTCTTTCCCGCCTGAAAATTACCCCATCCGGCTCGAGTCACGATGCACGACGCATGCGCCGTGCCGCGGGGTTTACCCGTGAAAGTAAGAGGAACTAAATCGCGGTGGCGCGCCTGTTCCGCGGTGTAACTCCGGTTGCGCGGGAACCACCGCACCTCGGCATTTTCCTCGGCCGCGTTCACGTAACTCGTCGCCTTTCAAAATTAATCAGTCTGGCCCGGACACGGAGGAAGAGCTTTCAAATTTCTTTCGCAACTGGGGTGTTGAGCAAGCGGCTGACGAGAAGCGGCAGAGCGGACAAGAGTGGCATGAGGCGTCGAAGCGTGCCTCTCCTGTATCGCGTACGAGAGTGCTGTTAGGCCGCGTGCAATTAGTCACGGCCAAAGATTCTGGCCAATTACGTTAACCAGGTTGACGGGATATATCCAGAGCGCGAACACGACGATCGCATTTTGCATACCGTCACGGGATCGTTTCTTTGGTTACCGTGTTACCAAACCAGAGGACTGATCTGACGATCAGGAACGTAGCTCTCAGCACTTTCAAAATGGAAAATATAATAGTATGGGGAATAATATAACAGTATGGACTACAAGATATCCAAGTATGAAACAAAGAGCCAGATTTAGGTTAGGTTAACCTCTTACAGTACGATAACGAGTCTAACTCGTCACGAGTTACCCATGCTAAACCTCACGAAGATGAATTACACTCGTGTAAGACTAAAATCACATGGAACGAATTTTAACACGCGCAGAATTTGCATCGATTGAAGAGATTTTTGCTTTATTTCTAAAAATTTAAATTTTCCAATAGTATCCTCGTCTGAGGCAGAGTTTGCTAGGTAACCTACTGATGAGTCTGCTAGCAGACCCAGGACGAAACGCATCCCTGCCACATCGAAGATACCCCTGCGACCATCAATAGCAACCGTGGGTGAGCACCGCCCATAAATTAATATCGATCTTCCAAATTTTATGAAATGGTGACTGAAGGCCTCCCCTCGAGTGCAAACGGTTAACATTGGTATTACAAAAATTCTACACAATTGTTGGATGACCAACGATCCATTGACTCTTAGTTGCTAAAAGGACCTAGCTGATAAACGCAGGCTAACTATACTCCTTTCTACTTCGACTAAGGGCTAATTAATCATCTTTACTCGAATCTGACCGAAAATGTTCTTTTCGTCGTCCTCTGCTACTCCAAACTCCGAAATAGGCTCTGATATACCTATACACCTATCGACTCGATCGACCCAAATGCTCGAACTCTTTTCACATCTTCCTCGCCTCTTTCTCGACCTTCCTCTCTATTTTCTCAAGGCTGCTTCGATTTTTCTCGAATCCTGATCACCTGTCGACGGTCCTCTAGAAAGCAAAGTCAAGGGGTTTGTTTCGACGATGTTCGACGCATTGCAGCCGCCTGGTTCTCTTTCACGCACTGAATGCTATACGGCTCTGCGGTTTCTAGGATGATCCGCATCTAGCCGTTGAAAAAATTCGGTCAAGCCGTCGACGGATTAATTAAATGCCGTTTTGCGTTTTGCCCAGGTGACTCCGTGAGAATGCGGATTTTTTTGAGTGGCGAAGAGTGGGAGTGAGAGGGACTCTTTTCCGTTTAAACGATGCCGGTTAACGACTGCATTAGAACTGCGAGCGAGGCGCGGTCTCGAAGGTAGCGGATGTAGGAATTAAATCGCGGAAAGTCGTGAGTTCGCCTGGTTGCTGGGAGATGGAGGAAGGAAAATTTCTCGCGACTCTGACGCACGCTTCCAGATTTTTCCCTCTCTCCTTTCGCTTTTCACCTTTTTTTCTCTCTTCGTTCTTTCCTTTCGCTTTTTTCTCTCTCTCTCTCTCTCTTTTAATGCGGTATGAGCGCAATGCGTGGAGCGAGTGTTATCGGGAGCATCAGGCGCAAGGACAAAGAGATTGCTGGTTTCTCTGGAGTGATGAAATCTTGGAATGCAACTGCAAGTATCGTAACCTGGCGATAATATACTGTCGTTCGTGATTTTTTTGCAAGCAACGTGAAAATTGCCAAGGATGGGAGGTTTCGAGTGGAATAGGGTGGTGAAACAGGTATTGCTGTAAGAAGGATCGTAGGACGTGGTATCACTCTCTGTAATGTCTGCACGCGACTATTTTGACAAAATTTTAGTTTATTAATTTATCGTTGAATTGTATTTTGTTATACATCATACCAATTCTGTTTCATTCACGTGCTATTATACTAAACAAAATTGTATCTCTGTAGCAAGTAACAGTGTTCAGATTTTCAGTTAATTTATCAAATTAATTTTCTTCTGCACAGAGCAAAGAGAGAACTTAGACGATCTGCGAATAGATTAAACCAATGGACGTGGTACTGTTTAGATTTCAAGTCTCAATTCTGTATCTTCAATTGTAAGTATCCTTAGCGACAATTGATCGTACCAGCATAGCAATGTAAATTAGATCGGACAGGAATTGGGATTAAAATAATTTCACACAATTTCCAAAAGTCTATAGCTGAATATAACAGTCTGCTATTTAACTGTCAATGAGCAATTCTCATCTTATTCTCTTCTCGTCTGAGAGTCTGCAAAGGGTTAATCCACCGCGAAGATCAAGCTGATCGCTGCTTCGATTTGAGACTCCGATTATCACTGCTACGTGTTCATCCTCACGCCACCTTATCGGTACCCAGAGCTCGTATACTCTTATATACTCATACAATACCCAGAATTCTCTCTCCTAAGTAAACGCACAAAATCATCCGGACCATCCCCAATCTCCACCCATGATCCATTGCCCCTAGCCAATCACGCATCCAGTATCTTGCTAATAACCATACAATGACTTCTCTAAATATCGTCCTCTCTTATTCGATCACGAAACAATGACGATATCCTAGGTGGTGGACAGACTCGACGACACACCCTGTACACATAACGTCGTTCCATTTCTAGCTCGGCTCGATTAAAAGTTTACGAGCTGTGTGTGTGCCGCAGCTGCGTTACGTTCGACCAGCGATACTGTGCACAGAAAGCAATTGCGCGTGTATACGTGCATTATCAACGTCTAATTGACCACGTGGTAGGGGATTAGAATAAGTTCCCGTCGGATACATCCTTTATTCCATTAGGCGTGATTGTTGCCGCAACGGACGATCGGTTTCGCAATAATGCAGTGAACTTTTCTACTCGCCGAACGGCCTTGCCTTTTTACATCGTCAACGGCCACGTGTGGGTGTCACTTGCTTTCCTGCCTTGAAAAACCTTTCACTGTTTTGCACCTACATAGACACGCGGTAGACAGCCGCGTGCCGTTGCCATAAAGTCAGAGAAATCCTGGTAGCCGTGTAACTCGTTCCATATAGCGTTACACGGATTCCGTTTCGTTGGTCGACGTCGCACATGTGTCTTACACGCAGAGGTCCCCAGGTCTAACGCTGATTTTTTAACCTTTCGAGCGCTATGAACGCATACATACGTTCGGGAAAATTTTTCACCATGGGCTATGAACAGCATAGATAGGTATTCGCATATCCATTCAGTCTGGACTATAAACGCATGTATTGATGCTTAGCGCAGGCTTAACATCTCATGGATAGATACTATTGTTCATAAGTTCAATAATATCAAACAGGACACAGAAGAACGTTATATGTAATATTATTTACAATGTCTTATATTTACCGTATAACTTTTAACTTAGCATCATTTTCCAATGATGCCGATTACCAGATCTCACCATGTGGAGTCACCACAGCAAGACCCTGGGCTTAAAGGCCTTACATTGGTCATTCTACTGGCAGCAATTTATATCAAAGATACTCTTATCTAACTTAGAGCGAGGATATAAAAGAGAAGCTACGAACACTATTAAACAGTTCGTGTCTTACAAACGGAAATTCGTGTTAGTATACTAGAGTTTACTACTATAGTATATTATTTTTTCGCAAAACTACTTTTTCTCGTTCTGAATTTAATACAGTTAAAGTTACCTAAATGTGGATATTATTTATGGGCATTATACATGGAATCAATCAACCTCAACATGACTTTCACAATGTATCTGACAAATCGAGGGCCTCTAGCAAGGCCTAGTAGCCAAGATGCAGCATACTTCTATCTCATGGGGTAAAAGCTAATTAAAGACCATCCCATGAGATTTGACAGGAGGTACGTTATATGGGTTCGAACTCCAGGACCCATACCTTGGTTGAATACACACAGGTACCCAGGTCAACTAGCGCCGACAGACCCCTGCCTTGACACCAAAAGTACCATCAGCTAAACGACCCAACGAATTTGTAATATGTTTCAGATAGACAGCTATTCGTAAGTGTTTTGAGAAGAGAGGAAAAAGAACCCGACAAATCGAAAGAGCAATTGTACAAAGTGTCCCAGGATTAAGTCGAAACATACTGGACCAACAATGGAAAAATATACAGTCCAAATGAAATATTCGTTCCAACAGTATTCTTAAACTCTTTCAAGAACTGAAGTCAATATTATAGCAGTCTTAAACCCCTAATAATAATCTCTAGAAATCTACAATTAGATAACTTCTAACATTTAAGCTCCAAAAAATAGAAGGTACCAATATAAGTGGAAATACATCTCGTTACAGAAGGAGAAGCAAATGAACGTTAAACAGGACATCGTAGCACTATAGTACTGACACAAGAACTATAAATCTAACAAGGAGAATGCAAGTTCTTCTAGTCACAGATTTAGCTGAAACCTTGCAGATTTGTTGATTTAGTCATCCAGTTTAAGGAAATATATCACTATAAGGGCAACTACTCGACAGTTTTCGAGATACTTATGATCAGAGTTTTATTATAGATTTATTTCGAATATTTATTAACACTATGCCGATCAGTGGCACCACGTTGGTATCATGCGCAAATAATGAGTCAGTCCTATCTCTATCTAATCTAATCCCCTAAATCTCTAGTTAACTTCTAGTTACTAAATCTCTAGTTAAGTATAATAAAGCTTTAATTATAAATATCTCAAAAACTATCGAGTAATTGCCCTTACAGTGGTACATTTTCTTGAACTGGATGACTATATCTATAAACCTGCAAAGTTTCAACTAAATCAATTACCCGAAGGACTTGTACTTTCCTTGTCAGTGCTCAAAGGGTTAACGGGCTCTGCAACAATGGCGGACCTTAATGGTAACAGCTCAAACAAACGTTTACAAATTTTTGTTTAGGACGTTCATTCTTATCTTAATTGCTAGATGAGAGTGTCATGAGTTTATCAATGTCCATAGTTATAATTAGCTATGTTTCTGAGTAATTATAATTGCTCGTCAAAATTTGAAAATAATCCAGCAGCTCTAGAGTCTACTCGCTATTCTATAATAGGAAATAATTAATACCTGAAAATTAGAAATAATTAACACGTGAAAAGAATAATTATCATTAAATTGTTTAAGGTTGTGGGGTGGAATAGCGTTTCATTTCAACTTATTTTCAACTTAAAAATTGGGTGGGAGTTTATTTTTAAACTGCTTTACGCTCAAATTTTCGCCTAATGCCGATCGACTGTTTCAGTTTATGCGAGTGACACGAAACTGTGTGCTTCGTTTCAGGAAAGTCTACGGAAAGTGTCTGCTTATGTAAATGTCACGTCGTTTCGAACGAAGTAGGTACAGTCATTGTTCGTTTCAAGTTTGTGCGTCTCGTCCAGCAACACATTCATATGACACTGTTACGTAATAACGGTGTGTGACGTAACGTCTATGGGATAGTAGTCAAACGCCGATTATCCAGATTTCAAATTTATCAGACTTTCGATTTTTCGCTCGTTAATTCCCCAAACATCTTATGTCTGTTGACAAATTATCTCGCGATGCCTGACAGTTTATGATAAATGAGAATCTTTTCGGAAGGGGGATATCTCCCAAGATAGGCTCTTTTGCCGATTATAGCATTTTTATAGTCTATCCCAGTGGTTCTCAGTCGTTATTACGATCAATGTTGTGATTTTAGGTATATAGGAAGCCTGATTATATTTTCAAAACTCGAATCACTTTCTAAATTTGGGTTCTTCATGTTACAGGAATTCAGAGACACTTTATATGATATAACATAACGCTCATCTATAATTCATATTTTTATACATCTCCGGTATTAATTTTTCTATATTTATAATTATAGAAATTTCATCCAATTTCATCTAATTTGAAATCAAATTGAAAAGTATTACCTTTTGTTCGACTAAAAATCAGGAAGAATGAATTGAACGAGATTGAAAACTCACTAGATGACTTGTAAGGTGACTAAAATTTATTAAGCATAACTAATCTCACCGACTTCTTAGATAACTAAAACCTGTTTAGATATGACATATTGTCCGTCAGATTTAGCATCGTCGATACTTTCACACAGTCAGAGCGACGTCTACATGGAATCTTTGGAGAAAATATTTTTATCCTCTTATGAGGTTAGAGATTCGTCGTAAAAGTCAGTTCGTGAGACATTTCATGCGATATCGCGACATTATGTCTCACAACAAACGGAATCTTGCCAGATATTTCGTCAACCGATAGGATTACAGGGGATTAAAGATCGATCACTCGAATATTTCTCCAGAAATCATCATCCTATATTACAGCGGACTATAAAATAATAATTTTCTACTAAAATATTTCACGAAATACTCTCGCTAATATTACAGCAAACTATAAAATAAAATTCACTACTCGAATATTTTATCCTAGAATTTTAGCACCATTTAGAACCTGAGAAATCTTTATTAAATCTTATTACAGTAGATTATAAAATAATTGATGTATCAAAGTTTGGGTCGCTATTTGTCAGCTGCTTAATTAATTAATTAAATTCTGTCGCGTTTAATTATTATTATTTATTATTTATTTAATTATTATTTTAGTAATAATTAATTTGTCTCAGCTCAAACGACCGATAATTAATCGGTGTACGTTATCATAGCTTAGGTTGTCTTCTAAAACGTTAGGATAATCGGCGTTCCAGTAGATCACAAACTCGCCTAGAATCGAGGATTTTTATCAGCACTCGAAATGCGTCCATGTGCTAACGGTGTCTAACACTAGAACTATCAAATTCCTTTTTTGAAAAGAAAACATGATTTCCTTTTTCTATCTTAGCATATCAGCTTATAAATATCGTCGAGCTTATAAAAATATAAGGGAAGCTTTAAATTCCTATTTCTTGGCAACCAAAAAATCTTCGTATGCAAAGAATTAATATCAATATTATTATATTTAGGTTCGCATCACAGATAGGTAGTTCTAGTGTTAATTATTGACCCAATGATGACCCCAATGATTTTTAACCAATGAAAATGCGTGAAACCTTCGAACAACTTACTCTACTCTATTTTTCCGAAATAAAAGTCTCTCTCGACGACGATACGATTCGTTGCATCGTTAAATCCTTGCCTTATGACGTTGACTCACGCTAAATTGCAAGATATTACGGACCAAACGCAAGCATCTCCTATATTATGATTTTAACTCTCGTTTTAATGTCACGTATAAATGGTTATTTATACTAGATTTATCTGCATGTAAAATGTAGCTAAATATACCGTAGATGGATAAAAATAAATAGGTAGACATAATCACTTTTGCTATTGTGATCATTTTCAGAATCGAGCAAAAGCTGCACCTTTTCGGTAATTGCTAATAGAGAATGTCTGAAACCAATAATTTTGATTGGTTTAGTAGTTTTAACGTTAAATTTAACACACTTGTGGTCACAAATTTATCATTCCTCTTATAGCGAAAGATTAGGTAAAACGAATTAATAAAATAACGTTCCCAGTCGATGCAAAAATGGAACATCTGAAACTGAATCATCTCCACTGTTTTGGTAACTTTTCTGTCGAACTTGACACATTTGTGGTCAGTAATTTTAATTTTAAGATTAACCCTTTGCACTCGAGAGGAGCCCTTCAGTTACCATTTGATAAAATTTCGAAGCTCGATATTCATTAATATGTCAAATTTCAGATAATATAACGGTGTACGAGGTATCGAAATCAAATAATTCTACGTGTTTATTACCATACGACTTCGTATTCACTGCACAGAAAAATATCGTCAGCTTTGTAACAGAAAATCTTTGAACTCCTATTCTTCTTTAGCCAAAAATCGTCAAGTGCAAAGGGTTAGATAAGGTAAATGTTAAAAATGACGCGAATTAGTGTCAATAACTATGAAAAAGATCAGAAGTGTCACGAATTCGCTGATTTTCAGTTACTGCAAATGTGTTCAGTCAAAAATCGTCGAGTGCAAAGGGTTAAATAAATTAAATGTTAAAAATGACGCGAATCAGTGTCAATAACTATGAAAAAGGAGTGTCACGAATTCACTGATTTCAATTACTGCAAATGTGTTAAGAAACAAGTTGTAAATCGGGTAAAGAGTATTATTGCAATGGTTTTTGTCCTGTTTCAACAATTGCGTTATTTAAGACAGGAATATCTAATTATAGTTGTAGAAACGATAAACGAACTCGTGAGTCAAGGGGTTAAATATGTCGGACCTCTAAGCGGTCATCGGACACGATCCTCGAGGCTATGTTAATCGCGTTAATTGCGGTCCAGACTTGCCTTAAATAGGAAACGATTATATGTGTAGTTAATATTACAAACCAATTCACCACCCACCGTAGACGCCCCTGACTTTTCTCTCTTCTATCAAGTCACTCCCCGTTACCCTATGATTATTCACGAATTTGTTATTTTATGTTCATGTATCTCCAGTGCTTCTTTTTAACGCAACATCGGTCTTTTAGTTGATGAGCATGTCGCTGTGAACATATATTTACGATGTACATACATACTTCGCTCGTATCTACCATCGTCGATTCATCACGTGCACCGTAGATCACGAATGCCTACCGACTTCGATCTCCATCAAAAATAACAAATTTTATCAAAAAAACTTGGAATCCAAAAATCAGAATTTTTCTCGGTTAAAAATTTTTGTTAAAGGATTAAAAAGAATTACGAATTTTCATCTTTCGAATCTGCAGCTTCCAATTTTATATTTGAATTCTTTAAATTTAGGTGTCGGAATATTCCAATTAAAAAATTAAAAAATTCAAAATTGGAAAAGTTCGATTTTCCAATAACCCTAGTTAAAAATTTTGTTTGCCGCGAGAATAGGAGCAAGCGGTGACAGTGGAAGCTAAATTAATCGTTTAAAATAGTAGAAAATTCCGAAATACAAAGATTCCGAGATGTTTCTTTCGATATTGGAGAAAAATGGAGTTTTCGAAGGGCACGTCGTCGGTAGGCATCCCGATGCCTGGCCTTAGGCATCGGCCGCAGAACGACCTTCATCCTTCACCGATCTCCGGCAAATCGCCTGGTGTCCCTCTCTTAGCTCTTTTTCCTTCGCTCGTTCCCTCTCGCTTCTTTCCTTTTCTCCTTTCCCTCGATTATTTCCAAGTCGTACGACGAGACCATCCGTCGCGTCTCTATCATTCATGTATTTCACAACGAAAGAGCCGTCCACCACCATTTCCTATCCACCCATCCCCTTTCCTCTCTCATCGCTGATCATTTCATTTTTCACGGCCGTTGCTTCACGACGCTTCGATTTGTTGTAGCCATTTTTTTCTTTTGAGTTGCTAGCCCCTATCCTGTTCCTACTTTCTGTTTCAGATTTCGTACGAACCGTCGTTGTACGGTACGAAAGGCACCGAGAGCGACGAGGATGTAGCCGTCTGGCGGCTGCCAGTTCACGAGAATCGAATCGAGAGGATGTACACGAACGAACAACGCACACGGAACGAGAAGTTGTTTGCACCTCGAGGCGAGTCAGTTCGTACAACGTTAGCGAAGAAAATCGGGACATCGAGACCAAGGATCACTGCCAGAGTAATGACGCTCAGTTAGAATCGCATAGTTCCGTCCCCGAGTTCCGTCCGTTGACGAAAAAGTGAGAGGAAATAGAAGAACGAAAGGAAAACGTAGAAACGAAAGAGAAACAAGGAGAAAAGGTGGGAGCAAAAAGAAATCGCGAATCGTCAGTTCGATCGAAATCCCTTTCTCCTGTACTCGAGATCAAAAAGACTGAATATCAAAGAGAGGCAAGATGTTGGGAGTGAGTCAACCGGGAAATCCACCCTCCAGCCTGCGACACTCGGCGAGCTTCTCTTGTTTGCAACGTGGTACAGCCAGCGAGGGACACAGGGCGAGGACCTCGACACTGTTGCAACAGCCCAGCCTGCAGCTGAGCAGCAGCCATCACCAATACTCATCCGGCCAGACGTCTCTGCTCCAACAGTCTACAGGCACCGTTCAGCACCGCATCGAGGCATTGGAGGCCGTGCAGGACAGCAACGACTACGGTTTCGTGAAGATTCGGCCACGTCTGCGTAGCACCAACGCTACCCTACACTACGAGGAAGAATTGGCGGCTCAGAAGAACGCGCTGTGGGATCGCGATGCGTCCGCGTTCAGCGATCGCGAATGCGACGGGAACTACAGAGACTGCTCGTTGAAGATCAAGGACCGCGAGCATTCGCCCAAAGGAGCCTCTTCGAAGAACCAGAATCCGCTCAGGGGAGCCCTGATACTCTTTACATCGACGTCGTCCTGGTGGAAAGCCAGGCAACGAGAGGATCAGCTGAACGGTTCGTCTACGGATCGCGCGTTGACCTCCACCACCGGCGCCGCGACCTCATCCGAGCGAAAGTGGTCGAGTACCTCGATGGCGTCGCCGTCGAATGAAAGAAAGTGGCCGTCGGTGACCTCGCCCACGAACGACCGGAAATGGTCGGTCGGCAATAACGCGCTGACGTCGCCTGGCAACGAGAGGAAGTGGACCAGATCGTCCGTCTCGTCCAACTCGACGGGACAGCAGGACAGGAAGTGGCGGTCTCTCGGAGCCCTGTTAAGGGCTCCCACTGGCACTGGTTCGCACGCCGTTCAGCACTCGCTGTCCCACAACATGAGCGTCTCCATGATCGAAGGCGAACACTTCCGGGAGGACCTGAGAGGCTCCAGTTGCAAGTCGACGCGTTACCAGCAACCCACGTCCTATTCTGCTCGCGTGTCACGCGTGAGTCGGGATATTTACAGAGAAAACGGAGAATTCGGTCAGGCTGGAAGATCGAAGGTCAGCCGTAGGTTGTATCAGGAGAACGCTGACTGCGCCGACAGAGACGTGGAGGAGAGACACGTGCAGACTAGACACCAGTTCGACGATGAGTGCAGGGGTCGGACAAATCGAGAGAGTATCTGCAAGGCGGAGCAGCAAAGCGTCGGGAACGACACTCGCACCACTGCCACCACGAGATCCAACCGGGCGCAGAGCTTTTATCTACTGGATGATTTTCTGCGGCCACAGCCGCAGCAGAACAAGTGCATGCTGAATGTCTACCTGTCACCGTCTCACTCCAAGTCGTCTGGCAACGGTAACGATCACTCCGCTGGAAGATCGGTGGACGTGAAGCAGGTCTCTCAGGCCAACGTAACCAACATCACGCCGCCTCGTCGCCATAACTCTAGCTCGGATAGCCTCGAGGTCGCGACTAGTCCGCTTCCGCCGCCAGTGCCGCCACCGCCACCTCAGGTCTCCGCCAGTCGCGACAGAGAAAGGGCCGAGAATTTCAAAGAGAAGGACGTGTGCCAGTGCAAAATGTGCTGGACCAATATGCAGCAGAGATCTTTCGTAGAAGAGGTAAGTCCTCCGGGAAGAGGAGCTTTAACCGCGTTTCGCCGGGATAACGCGCGCCATCTTCCTGTTTCTCTTCATCCGTTTCAGCATCTCGCTTTTCTCTTTATGGCTCGCGTGATGTTCTCGTCTTTCCTGTTATCGAACCCTTTTCATACTTGGGGTTCTTCTCGAGGAAATGGACACGAACGTTTATTCGTGCCTCGATAGAACCTGAAATAACGGTAATCTGCATACGCGCGTTTAGTGTGTGCGGATCTTCGTGAGCCAACGATCGGATGATTTTCGTGATAATTTTAAATCGGGAATTTAATCGGGAATATATCGGAAAATAAATTTAATGGATCGCGATGAAATGGGAATCGAGTATTACGAGTCATGAACTGGGTGTCTGTTGTAGGGGTTGTAGGGGTATACAATGGCTGCCAATTTCTGGCTATAGCGGAGCGTGTAACAGGTTTTTGGAGATCAAAGGTTGCTACGGACTGAGCCTTTCGTTGAAAGGATTCCATCGATCGATTTGATTAATACGTAATTCGAAGTGAAGTGGAATTATTCGTTGGCTGGAAAGTTTTGACAGGCACTGTACGTCTCGCGGATAGTCGAAGGAGGAGCTCGTATCGAAGATGCTCGTCGAATTCCACGAGAACCAAAATATTGAAACGCAACCGATAGTACGAGCCGACATACTTCCGCTATGAGGAAATTTCTCCGAGGAAATATTCTCAGTCAGCTTGGAATATGCAGTCGATAAATCAAGCGACGCGTGCTTTTGCTTTTCAATTTTCTGTCGGCCAACGAACCTGACTTTCGCATGTTTCGATCGTCGCGTTGCATTTACATAATTAATATCGCGGCTTATCGATCTCGTTGAAGCTTTCCAATTTTATCCGGTTGATTGTTGTAGATAACGATCGAAGAGATTGTTACAGCTAACTTAGAAAATACGTTAGAAATACGTAGAAATACTAAATTTTTAATAGTGAAATTTAAACTAAATTAAATTAAATTAAATAGTTAAATGCCTTAGATAGTTAATAATATTTTAATAAACATGAGATAGAATTTTCATAATTATTACCATTTATTTCGGTATTTATTTCTTTGATGTAGATCATAGATGAAATTTTGGTAGAATAGTTAGAACAATCTTACACTACTACTTCTAAAATTTTAGTCTCGAAATTAATAGTTAAATTAATAGCAATTACAATTAAATTAGAATTAAGATTTGACTACATAATCTTCTCATCTCTCAATAATTAAAAATATATTCTTTTCAATAGTTAAAGAATATTCTCACGAATGAAATACAAATGTATAGTAGTGCAGAAAATATTGGAATACCTGATAGCGCATAACAGCGTATATCCTATATTTATACCCGCAGTAGGCGCATCTAGGTATCGATCTAACCCAAGCTTTTCGACTTATAGCTAGAGAGCATGTATAAAAGCGGTGTATGAACTTAACAACCATCGGTTTCTCTTTTGGCGTCAGAAAACTGATATTGCACTATTCATCCTGACTTTTTCGAATTAATTATCGAACATCGTGCTTCGATTTATCATTCTTAGCATGCCAACGCAACGGTTCGGCTATTAGCAGTGCCGAGGAGAACTCTAAACAGCCATGATTTAACAACATGATGGAACATCGATGACGCGATATGACGTTGGGATCACTGGTTTTACGAGTTCACATGCTTCTCGGGTCGACTGATACTTTCGGTTCACTTATTAGACGAGATAAGGGACACGTGCTGTCTGCTGACAGGGTTGATTCACCGCTAATGTCTTCAAACTCGATTTAGAGCTAGCAAAAGGCTAGCGATCATACTGGTATCGTGAAGTCATTCGGGTGATACAGAAACTGTTGAATCTTCTCAGCGATCGCTATCAAAGATAAATAAAAATCAAAAGATTACTATTAGAAGTGTTGAAAAGATAAGTTTAGTTATATACAAAAATAAATCTAGGATATAAGGTGTGAAGTTTATAAGACCTAGATTCCGAGAATAAATGTTTATATAAACATTAGATAAGAATTGGAGGTAATAGAAAAAGAAATACATACAGTTTAGAACTTACTGAAAGTGTGAAGATATCGAATTTTTCTAAGATTATATTTAATATTGATGATTGGAGAAAATTGGCGAGATAAAAATTTCCTTTTCTTTTTTTGATACTTTCTATTGTGAAAGTTAGTTACGATGAAAGTGATAACACGGTTTTATATATTCTGTTATTGAAAATGGTTCGAAGTTTGAAGATGTGCTCGAGTTTTGGTAATGGACCTTTAGTAATTTCCCAAGTTTGGAAGTAATTCAGCGTAGACAGTGTTCCTTTGAAAGTATATTGTGTGAAAGTAGACTCCTTAAGTTTACGTATAAAGCATGGAGTCTTAACTACATAGTTGGCTATCTTTGATATCGAGCCTTTTAAGGTGATCCCCCGCGTTTAGGATACGCTTTCACAGTCACTCGAATAAAATTATCTTCGTGATTCAACGGATGAGTTTTCTGCAAAAGTGTGAGTAAATTTTTACTTGCTAATTATAATAAATTTACAAGTCACAGAAAATTATTTACTTACAAGTTACATTGGAAGCCCCGAGGAGCATAAAACATAATTGTAAATTCAACATTAAGTATCTCGAAGGGTCCAAATTTTTCAAGATTTCTAAAACAATAACAAAAATTCAAAATTTAATTATCTAGAGTTTCCAAAATATAAAATAACGATATGAGAATTACATTATATAACGAAATAGTCAAAATGAAATACCACGAACAAATTCAGAAAATATTTAACATCCAAGTGCAGAATATAATTACAGTCGTTCTTAAAATAAAAATTTATTTCGATATTTACCTCAAATATCCTCGACGAAAGACTCACGAGTACCATTTCGAGTACCTACACTTCAGCCATGAAATTTCCGCAACATCTTTAGCCGTTCCAATTTACCCTTTCATAGTATACATAAAATGATTCAGATTCCAAAAAGAGAAATTTCTGGTGAGTATCCATCATCGGGTCTAGCTGACTAACCCAGCACCCAGTCCCGAAATTTATACTCAGGCGACCGAAACGAGTCAGTAAAATAAACAGACTTTCCTGAGAAATTCATGTGACAGAAGAAGACAGATTGGCAGTTAGGTCGTGTCTTTCCCACGTGTCGATCACATGCATTTGTTTTTCTCTACATAACCTATATCGCGCGCGATCGCGTGGTTCCCTCTGCTTTGGTTATCTGTATCGAATGTTCGAATTAGGTTGCCGCCCCTGACCCCTTATTTCGCCGGTCGTATCGAACGAGAGTCCGTTATTCTTGGGACGCAGAAGGGTACAGTGTGGCGGAGGAAGTCGTATTTCTATCCTTCCAGTATCCTACTCTATTATTAGCAACCGCTGCAACGGCGGTGGACGCGACTCGACTGGATTTCCGTTCGATTTTAAAACACTGCCGCATCCTCGTGGCCGCAGGCTCCGCGTCTGTCTCTGTTTCTCTTCCACTTCGTTGCGCCCTCTACATCGCACGTACACTGCGCCCTCTAGGTCTTATAGTGGATTTCCATCACGTAGCAGCGGAGTAATTTTTGCACTCGGTGCATCGAGCACCCGCACGAATTTACTAGACAAACTTTACGACAACGTAAATTCGACGCCGGTATATGTATAAGTACGCGGGTTCGGTTCACCCGACGTCCATCGGGAGTTAGGCAGACAATGTTGGCAACGCCATTCAAAATGTCCCGCGCGATATTTTTATCGTCACCCGGTCGACGTTCTTAGCGTTCGAAGAATACGTCGTTTTATATGGAAAGATGTCCGTGGGATTCGCCTAACCCTTTGGTAAAGTGGTTTAACTGAAGGTCGGAATATTCTTCTGAGAGGTACTGGTAGTCTGAGGATATGGAATTTGAGGTAGTGGAGGTAAAGGGTGGATTTCAAGTATGTAAAATTATGCCTAGTGGCATAATTTATTCAATATTTTTATAAATAATTACAATAGTTTAAGTTGGGTTATTAAATCTAAGTACTTAATTACAGTTTGTATTCTGCGGTAAAAATAGTTCATTTTTATTGTACAAAACACGCGTGATAAAAAATATCATAAATACATTAAATTATAGAATAACAGTCTAACTTAAACTATTTTGTCTATGATCCAATAATGTCGGTAATTTACAATAATCTTAATCGCTTGGATCATATTTCTTATTTTTTTCTAATTTTATTATAATAAACCAATCATGCGTAATCGATTTATCAGAAAGTGAACTTGAGTAAAAATTTGATTCATAATGGGTTAAACTACAACCGTACCCAACCTGATTATTAGAGCTTACTTCGTATAAAATAGCTATAGACAATTATTAAAGTTTATTACGTATAAAAGAGGTAAAAATACGCTATTTTTTGTTTCGCATTGCAATTGGCAATAATTTAAAGGATAAACAAGCTATACCGGCTTGTTTGGTTATTATATTGGTATTCATCGCTATTTTATTGTACTGTAAAGAGATTGGTAATTTACTCTGAACGATGGTATAGTTTGTAGAACGATAAACAGTACTTTGCTTGCTATTAAATGAGCTCTTTTATGTGACATACATTTTCAAAGCATAATTAACATTTGAGAATAATACAAGACATTTCGTATAAATTCGTTGCCTATTTCAGTTTCTTTACATAAATTATAATCAACTTTTTCTTTCTTTCAACACATCGTTAATTATGTTTCAGAAAAAATTACTTCAAATTAGAATTTATTTTTATATCCAGAATTTATCTAGTTTCACTTTTTTCACGTATTTTCTAAAATTATCTCCATAAAATTCTACTATTAAAAACTAACATTTCATTCAAAAAACAATACTAATTCTTCCACGTCTGTCTAATCATAAAGAAACCATTAAAGTTATGGAGTTATTCTATACAGACTCAGAAGATATACTATGTTTATACATTTTTACGAATATTTCTTCTTTCTTGCTCATTTCCATAACATATCATTCGACCATTATCACTTATAGTGACTATTATTTCCCATTCTTCTCGTCCACGCAAAAAGCCATGATCAGTTTCGATCCTCTACTCGCAAGAACCAAGAAAAATCTAGCCACAAGTACTTGTGCATCAGAGTTAACAACACCGGAGAGTTCCCCGTCATGTTTATACGCGTATACAATTTCTCGCACATGTTCAGAATCTAAAAAAAGAAATCCAAATCAGCAAATTTAAGTTAAATTTCATTTCTTACAGACGCTTCTGTTTCCTTACTTTTGTTCGTGCTCCCTATTCGTGACGATTTCAGCGGCCATGCGTAACCACGGACCGTCCCCCTTCCACGCTCGTTTACCCCATTTGTTGCTTCTTTTTCTCTCAGTCTTATTTATTTCTTCCTTTTTTTTTCACCACTATATCAAGACAACCTAGGTCAGGGACGCGTAACCTACACATCCGGCTCTGCCAGCCACTTCCAGTAGTCGATGAAAGGCACGTAGACCAGTGTTACTAATCCAGCGTCCGCCACGTTGAATTACTAGCCTTATTTTTTCCCTTGCCAGCAATCGACGAGAATGTGGCGTTAAATTCGCGTTATTTCAGCTTTCGCGTGGAATGCGTCGCACGCTGTTTGGACTCGAGCTATGGACACCCGGGAGTCGTCGATCTTGTTGTGACCTTGATTCTCTTCTGATGTGGATTTTTCGGATTTTTATTGGGCTGAGAAAATTAAACGATGATCAAGTTCAGTGGAAGCGAATTAACTTTTGAAAAGGGAAAGATTATACGTGTAATCGCGGGGAATAAGTGTAATAATATGGAAACTCCGAGAGGGCGATACGAGTTGGTTGTATTCTCGTTTTGTCAAATTAGGTCGCAGCGAACTTGAATTTGATACGGGCTACGGAAATATGGAAGTAACTCGATCTACCGAATTACATCGAGCTCGGTTTTAGTAGGTCACTGGGATGCTCGTAACTTCTACGAAGGATACTTACTTTATGGATCTTCTGTTGTTCTTGAGGAATCATGCGACAGACACTTCTTGTTCTGAAAATTAATAAAATTGTTCGTTTATTTTATAGGTTATTAAGCGTGGTAACACTAAGTGACTTTATATAATTTTATATAAATAGAATAAAAAAAAAAATTCCAGAACTAGGTGCAGAGGTCTGTTGCTATTGAAACAAGTATAAAAATGATAAAATTTGTTCAAAATATTAGGTTTGTAAGGAATTGTGAGAAACATCAATTAATTTCATCAACCATCACTTACATAAAAAATCTTGTCATAGAAATTTCCATTCAGTGGACTATCAGGCTTTTCAATTTTGTCGTATTCTGCCAAATAATATTTTCCAGTTCAAAATAGATCAAATGTGAATCTTATTAATTCTTCTTTTTTTCATTGATGTGATTTTCATTTATCTTAAGCTAGAAATATATCTTCAAAATATCCAATGTTAAGTTAGACTAAATCATATTTTGTTTTCATATAATGTAATAATTCTTTTTACAAACCTGCCTAATTCTCACAAAGAAAAAGCTACTGTTTTATTCTCTCTCCATATAAAACATAAAAATCCTCTTCTTTATTTTCATGAAGAAAAAGCTCTCTTTTCCCATTAAAATCGTGCATATATTTCTCAAAGAACTTCTCTCATCCAGGGTACATTATCGTCAATTTCTCCTTTGCTAAGCAATCACCCTTCTCCTCTTGATGTATTTTTATGCACCGCCAATACTACGCGTTATTCCTGATCTCCGTGTGAACAACATCAACTAGCGTCAGAAGAAAAATAAAGAAAGAATGGTAAAAGAACGAAGCAAAAATCGACGAACTAAGAAGCAGAAACAGGAAAAAGAATGAGAAAGAATAAAGGAAAGAAAAAAAGAAACGAAATCCAGGCTTTCTCAGTCGATGCCCTCGCACGAACAACCGAAAAAGAATCTTTTATTCGGACGGGTCGACGATGCGTTTGACGATCCCGCATGGCTGACTCACGATGACGTGCAAAAGCCCGCGACAACCAAAGTCGAAGATATGCATGTGAGTACGAGAACGCGCCCAGGTATGCGGCAGTCGCGCGTTGAAAGCATTTACCAATTGGAAGTCGAACGAGTGGACAGAGGGCGTTATTTTAATCTGCTTAACCCTCTATAGCGCCATGTAACTTGTGGTTACGTGTTCGTGCGTGTGTAATTTTTAATTCCTATTCTTTCTTGTCAATATGATATTGTAGTTTCGTTTATACATATCTGTATATCGTTATAATGGAATTAGAGGATTATTTTGCAGCAATTATTAGTGTCAGAGTTCAGATAGAAGTAAGTGATGTTTTGTTGTCATAAATGAATAGAATTCTGGTTATAAAACATTAGGTAGATACTTTTGTTTTGAGAAAAATTTACAAAATATTAATAATGTAGGTATGTATAATACAATACAAAGTGTTTATAAAATATTTTGCAGAAAGTTTCGTTCGTAGAATAGAACAGAATATTTACATATTTATCATGTATGTTTTGTATGTGAATCAACATGTACCTGTACAATACAAATTCAATCGGTGTATCAATAGAACTGATATAAATGAAAATTCACGTAAGTTTGAAGAAACTTTTATAATAATTCACTGATTTAGAACATAGAAATAAATTTTATAGCAAAGGTATTCGTATTCAGTATAGGTTAATGAAAAACAGATCAATTGTTATTGTAGACAATTCCAATTCATCGATTAGACTGAATATTGTACATTTCCATTTGCAAAACAAACAAGATCTCATCGAGGGAATGCAAATGGTAAGCGTGGCATCAAAAATAAACGATCGTGAAAAATTGCAGTCCTACAAATATCAGCCCCTTTTTCCATTCTCGAACGTGTGTTTCATCTGTTGGCCGTTACGTTTGGTTTATATTTTCACGGCGGAATTATTGTTGATAGCTAACCGGGAATATAGATATGGAACGTTGTGCTGGGATTTCGATGAAAGTTTGCGAATTATGGGTTTAGTTGTAGAGATATGGTAGTGTGAGTAAAAGGTTCGTATAATACAGTATGTTTTTGGGTTGTAAATTTATCGTGACTCGTTTGTTTGTAAGTTAATTTGTTTTATTTGCATGACTTCGTGTTATGTTATATATCGATTTTGATAGAACTTGTTGGTTATATAATGGATAGAAAATGTTTGAGATTCGATTTCATGTTTGTGCAAACAGTTAATAGTTTACGAAATGAAGTTGAATAATAAAGATTGTGTTTCAAAAAGCGGTGTATCGACTGTCTATAATTTCATCTTCCATTTCAATAAACTTAAATAATATTAATAGCAATCGTTAAAGTTTCGTGATAATCGTTGCGCTTGAATTTCGAATACTTTAATGTATATCTGTTTTTTCGACTTCTCGTTATCTCGTTCATTTCCTATTTCTAAAAGATAGGTTAGGAATTCTATAACTCAATTTTTGAGCGTATTATACTGAGTTATTGAGTCCACTACATATTCCAGTATATTTAATTAAGATCATACTACATATGTTTTAAGTAAATTATTATAAAAACTATTTTTGGTCATTTTCAATAATTATTTATATTTTTTTTTTATGTTGCGCGTTTATCATATGTATGAAAGTGACGACTTGGATTCGATATATACGCACTGAACGTGTAAGGCGTGTGCAAACATGTTCCCATAAAAAGTCTGTGAATATCCACGGACAAACCACAGAGTTCTGTGAGATATGGACATAACATAGTATGCGAAACACGATATAACAATTCGAATAAATATCCACGAACAATATATGCAAACTGTGTACAGACAATATCTATCATCTGTACACGCCTTTCGACTTTAAGGTACCGTTTTAAAAAATTTAATACGTTTTATTATTCATTCAAGGCACCATATCAAAAGAATTAATCTCTTTTATTATTTATTTAAAATATTATATGTAAAAATTTTGTTCATATTTTTTACCCAAAGTATTATTTGAAAAAATTGTATTCATCTTGTTATTTTTACAGGGTACTTTAAATACAATATACATAAATAGATGGATAATAATTAAAGTAGTTAATGAAAATAAATAAGTATATATAATTTCTAGTTATAGTTTCAAACATATAATTCGTCACATCATTTACCTAAAGGATATCATTTCAAGGTACTATTTCTCCTTTTTTATCCTTACATAAATATTCCAACTAGTAATTCATATACCTTTACTTTACCACCAAGTATTATCGACTTCATCAACTTTCTTCACCACCGACCGACTCTGACTCCCACCTTCCCTCCATCTAGCGGTACAAATCATTCGTCAGAACTTCATTCTCATCGCAACCGCAATCACGCGCCATCGTCGCGTCGATATCGATTTAGAATCGACCGCGCACCGATCAGCGCCATCGAAATTCTATCAGTCATCCATCGTGTGGGTAATCGAACGTCGCCATGCGTATTACAGCAATAACGCACTCGAGGGGCAATAACGGACGTCCCGTTGTCTCTTGGAAAAAATCCCACGATACGAAAGTGAACATCGTCGCCAGTCACTCGAGGGATCGTTTTCGATCGACCCCATATCCGTGTTCCAAGCGTTCGCGACGTGCTCGCAAGCGACCCCCACTCGTTCACGAGTGTATATCAAAGTATAGTATCTTCGTGTAGGAGTTATCTCGCGGCGATTTCTTCTTCACGCGGCGGGAGCACGTAACGCGTTTGCTTGGAAATATGGATACTTTGATATGAAGTTGGTCGTTCCTGTAAAATTATTAGGGGCGATTTTTAGGCGGGGAGTGTGGAGTATAACAGGCTGGTGGAGAACGAATAAATGCGATCCCTCTATGAGTGTTCCTGACTGAGTCGAAGGACGGTGAATGGGCGAGACATTGATCCAACGTTGGGGTGGATATTTGTTTCGAGGTTTCATGAAGGTGATATATGTCTGCTTTTGTGTTTTGAACAGCGTATGATTTTTCTTTAATTTTTTGCAGGTGGTGGTATAGAAGGTATCTTCTGTTTCGTTCAGATGTTTCTGATTAGGCGCAAAGATGGCCGAATGGGAAACACTGATCTAATATTGGCTTGGATGTTTGTTTCGAGGTTTGATGTGAATGATATATGTTTCTTTTTGAGTTATGAATATCATATGATTTTTTTTTTATTTTTTTGCATATGATGGGTGTCTTCTGTTTGGTTGAAATGTTTCTAATTAGGTGTAAAAATGGTTGGATGGGAGACATTGATTTTGTGTTGGTGTGGATGTTTGTTTCGTGGTTTGATGTGGGTAATATATATCTCTTTGTGGATTATTGATATTCTTACGATTTGTTAAAATTCTGTCGCCAATGGAGGGTATTGTCTGTTAGACTGGACTATTTTTGATTGATATGCAGAATGGTTGAATGGATGAAGGATTGATCCTACGTTGGGGGTAGATATTTTTTTCGAACTTTTATGTGGATGATACATGTTTCTTGAATTATGGATATTGTATATTTTTTTAAATTCTGTACGTATGATGGATATCTTCTGTTTCATTAAGGTATTCCTAATTAAATTGAAATACAGCTGAATAGGCGAGATATTAATCTAACACTGCGGTGAATATTTGTTTTGAAGTTCGATGTGGGTAATACAAGTGTTATTAATATTTCTTTGTACATTATTGGTATCTTATGATTTGTTAAAATTTTGACGAAAATAATGGGTATTCTCTGTTTCATTGAACGGTTTCTGATTCAAATGTAGAATGGTTGAATGGACGAGACATTGATCCAACGTTGGGGTGAATATTTGTTTCGAGGTTTAATATACGGCGTAGATATATTATGTTTCTGTAGGTATTATGGACATGGTATGATATTTTTTACTTTTGTTCTCGCTGATGGATATCTAATGCTTCATTATGGTTTTTCTGATTAAGTCAAAAAATGATTGAATAGCGGAGACATTGATTTAATATTCAAATGGATATTTGTTTCTAGATTTTATGTAAATGATATAGACTTTCCTTGTCTATTAATTTCTTTGTGAATCATGGATATCTACTTAGGGATATCCTGTCGTTCGAGAGTATCTTACGGTATTATGAAATTTTGTTATGGATGATGGATGTCCTTTGTTTCATCGAGTTTTATTACAGACAATGTCTGTCCTCTTTCTGCGTTGATCTATCAGGTGCCCTGCTGTTAGTTGAAATTTTTCGTATATTAATCAAATTTTATTATATTAGTTACGATCATTAATTAATCATTTCAGTTAGTAAAACTGATTATTAAATCTTAATTATATATTTATCATCAGCTGTTATTTTAAATATTGTTTCATTTGAAATTTGTATTAAAAACTTTCCATTTTCATTTTAATACGTTTAGATAAGGAAAATATGGAAAGGAACAAAAAAATTAAAATATTTAAAAATGCTTAGAATTTCATTTTACTTTAGCGTCATTTATCACTAAAGAAAGTATTACAACGCATATTCAACATGCAACTCATATAAGTAGTATTCGGGTTTATCATCATACGTATAAATTACGCTTGACATAAATATTAATCAAATTCATTGCAAAAACTCATCTAAGCAACTGCTAAATTGAAGCATTGATATTCAAATAAAAGTACCTACATTCATCAGTCACATATGAATTATTACTACACCTATAACATACTGGTCATCTGGAGTACTATTAGTAGTTTCACTTTCTACACGCAACTATTATATAAATAATTATTATTGCCATCATCATTTTTATAAATGTTAATAAATTATATGTGACTATTGATAATAAAAACAATTTTAGCATATTGCTAAATCTATAATTTATGCTTACTAAGCACTGTAATAATATTTCTAATAATATCTCTAGAAATTTCCACATCAGAAACAGCAACTTATATTTATTTCGTATAAATAAAAACGAAATTAACATAATATTAATAGTAACAAGAATAATCATAAAAAGGTGATAAAATTTTAATTTCTTCAATCCAATGAAATATTGTGATTACTTATTTCTAAACAACAATAATCGTACCAATATTATTCAATAATTACTTTCAATCATTTCCATCAGTAACTTTTCAAATAATTTTAATAAATAAATAAAATATATAATAAAAAACTTTTATTATACTAAAGCATAAAGATACATCAAGACATGAGCTGAACGAACAAAAAATTAATCTAAATAAAAATCAGTATAAATAACAGCACAAAATCTGTGTAAATGGTAAAAAGTGTTTCAAAACTGTATGGTCTCTCAAAAATTCATCTGAAATTCTTTACTCGAGTCTACCTTATGAAGTCCGATACGTGTTCCACAAAGCAAAAGGAAAAAAAATAATCTTGTCAAAAGACGTTAGATGGGATGAATGAAGATACAAGGTATAATCCTCCAGATCGGTGGAAACGTGTTCTCGAGAGCGCCTCTGAAAAGGATTCCTTCACGGTTGAAACCCACGATGGATTTTGAAACGTCCTGTAGGGCAGACCGGAGGAGACAGGACCGTATAAGATAGAAGGCACAAGATAGACCCCTGACGGTGATATCTCGCGGCGAGATCTTCAAACCGGCCATGTCTGTCGTTGCGTCGAACCAGGGTGATTTATCATTATTGAAATACGGACCATTTGAGCCATCGCTGCCCATTCTATGCTTTTGCACCGCGTATACCATGGTTTTCCATCTGAAAGGTTCGTGGCTGGAAAGTCGCCTTTGTGTTTCCGCTTTTCGTTATGCCAGTTTCTTTACCTCATTCTTTTCATGGTTAGATTCAGATCGCTCGAAATTCTAGATGTTTGATACTTTCTTCAGTTCTATGCGTTTTTGATGATACCTTTTTTTGTTTAGAATCCGAAAGTTGTAGAATTCGAGTGGATTTAAGTCAGATTCCATTGTTAGCTGTACAAATATGAGCATTGAATTAGTGTCCTTGTAAATTTTAAATCTTTGTGGAGAAGTATATTTGAATATTTATTGTAATGTTTGTTAATATTGAAACTTAAACGGAAAGTTAATTTAAAGTTAATATTTGTGGATGTAGTGTGACTCTTTTATATAAAGATATTTCTTTAATTAAAATATTGTAGGAAAGATAACTTTTGTTTTAGTTATAAATTATTGAACTCTTTTCGAGATATTACAAAAATAAATAATAATTTTGTACGTTCAGTAAATATTATAGTGTAATATAGTATGGATATACTTTTTCAAATAGAGAGAGAAGTTTCAGTCTTCTAAGGCGAAGCATAAATTTCGATTGCACGGATCATAAATTTTTTTCTTGGCCAGACAGATGGTGCTTAACCACGAATTCAATTTTGCCCAAACCGGATCTTGAGCACGTGGTAATGTTCCGCCACAAGTAGATAACGCGCTGAAACTCGCAGAGTTTGCTTCGTTTCGCGATCAAGCTGCAAAATTAATTTCATAGGGCTTACATCAAGTAAGAAATAATATAACTTTTACTAAAAAAAAGATCATAAAATCAAATATTACCTTGTATTGTTGTTAAACATTTGTGAGAATCATCGTTACAACTTGATATTGCAAAAGGAAACATATAACCTAAAATGAGAAATAAATATTAAAACGCGTCTAAGAAGTTTGATCGATAATAGTGTTCGAAGTAACAGTGTTTAGTCGATGTAATAGTGTTCGAAAGTTTCTTACACGATAATATCACGGAACAGTTCAAGGAATTTTCGTTAAGATTCTCAAAGTTTCGAAAACGAATAATCTGTGTTATGGTCAGAATTCGTGACGCTGTATAAAATTTATTTCGAAGCTCGTGCTCGTTCTTGCATGAAAATCGCGGTAATACATGAACTTGCATACCGACTGGGGATATTCCTTAGTTTGCCGGTCTACAATAGGGTAGTGAATGTTACCAGAAAATAGTTTATACATCTGACAAATAGGACGGAACGTTCCCGAACATGTGATTATTCCGATTTTTCAAGTAATTAATTGATACAATGTGAAAGGCAGTGGAACTGAACAGTGAGCAACAACAAATGTATTTCTATCATGTTTCGATAATAATTCTAGTAGAAATATTCGTAAAGAAAACTTCGCTTACGACATAACCTCAAAAACAAATTATATATTTATACACATATATCCTCCACAACAAGAAAGAAAAGTAAGTATATTTTAAAAACATTCGTGAATTGAGGGAAAGAAGATAATTTATTTTTTATTCCAATCAGGTTACTTGAGTACAGTATTTCTAACCTTCCACGTTGTGTATCTAGATGTGTATTTGATACAGTTGGATGTTTTTAAATCATAATTAGTAGCAATATAAATTATGTAAGATTTTATTTAAATGATTAACAGTATTTTCTACGTGTACTGAAATGAAGGATTATTACAGAAAAAAGTTACATGCTAATTTAAAATTAACATGAGATATAATATGTAATAGCAATAGTAAATTAAACATCTGGATTTTTAATTGTAAATTACATTCTAATTTGCCATTTTTACGCTCGTGAAAGCAAAAGACATCGAAACTTGACTATGATGGTGCAACGAAAGTCCGACTTTCGTGTGTAGAAGGAGCGAAATTTGCACGCTCGTGTGAGCAGTTGTTCGGTCGGCAAACCATGCGAGGGAAATATCCTTTTAAGACTTTTTTAAATTGCGGTCAGTGCGTTAATCATCTGATAAACGAGACTGGCCAAAGTTCCACTTGTTAAACCGCAAAACCAGTGTCGTCCTTGTTAGACGGCAGGACCGCGACAGGAAAAAAGGATAACAAGGAACGAGTTTGGCAGCGGTGGGCCCTGAGTTGTGCTACAACTTGTTGAGACGTATTTAAAGCTGCCGCGAAAATGCCACCATATCGTGGGTGGTCGAAACTCATGATTAGGTTAAAAAACCTCATTAAGTGTATTATTAATGTCCTGTTCATTTGAATTTTTTTCTTTTGTTCAACTTCTAATACGATCTTTTCAGGTATCTACTTCGTAAATACAATTAAGATAAATCTGGTTATATTAGCCTCTGATGATACATCATGTATTTGTTTTTATCAGACTGATTCAAGTTACAAGTTATTTCGTTTATGGTAAGCGTTGTGTGAGTATATATTTTATGAAAATATTTGAATAATACAATGTTAGAGAATTATGATTTATAATAAGTTGTAGATTATTGTTAGTTATCATTTTAAAGAACAATGACAGTGAGAAATTCACAATGCAAGGAATTTTTGGCATATTCCCAATGATGCGTGCCGACTTTATCCACTTTCTTTTTGCAACTACAGGTGCAGCAGATCCCTGTAAAGTCACTTTATTATCGACCCACAGATTTCTCTATTACCTACACCATGTGTAGTTTGCTTCTTTCTCCGATAAGATGACACTACCAAATAATTTTTTCCGATTAACAAAAAGACAGGAATATAGCAATTGAATTTTTTAATTTTTCTATTATTCCATTCATATTCATAATTTATTTTTGCTGTGTGTCTTATTTTAATTAGAAACAATGTTATTCTTTACTCAAATTTTTTACATTAGTCTCATCCTATATTATTATAAGAAGTAATTTCTTCTAGGAAAATTAATATTTTCATTTTGTTAATGGTACCCTTGTTTTCTTTTTCTTCTGTTTGAGGTTACACGTGATGCCCATATGGCGACGAAAAAATCGGTTGTACAGATCATAAGAACTTATCTAAATGGAAATCGTGCGAAAACATGCGAACAATTTGCCGATTATGCTTGCTGCCCGCATGTTTGTGGAATTCCTCGCACGTGGTTGGACGTCATGTCGAGAGAAAGATGCTTTGTTTGCCAGATGAAAATAATGCCTGGCGCAGTGTATTTATGTAAATCAGTGGTGCTTTCTGTTGCAACCAGTTTGCAGTATCTTAATTACGATCGTACTCGTGCACAAATATTTTTTATCAATTCGCGTCAGCTGTTGTCGAATTGGTTTCCATTAAGCCATATTTCGCACGTTGGCAGCATTGCTCATATCACATTGTTATTGACGTTAGGTAAACATAAGATTTATAACATCCGTGTATCGATCGTATTTATCTTTCCAATTTTGCCTGCATCTTTCTTTATTGCACTCTATTGGCCAATTCAGAGTGGCTAAGTAGTAGTGAAGCTTTTGTGCAAGCTTTCGTGCCGTGCGACGTGGATGCAATTTAATTAAGACGTTCAGCTGGTAACCACGTCTACTTTATCGCGCGATTCATTTCCAAGGCTCCAATTAACGAAACGAAACATTTCCGCCATAAGCTTGCTTCTAACGGTTTTAGGAAATTGATCTTTTGCTTCGCTCCATTTGAAGTTTTTACGACATTAAAATCAAATTTCGATATAATTAATAAAATGAATTTTGAGATTTAAAAATTTGGTTTTACAAAATCCAACTTAATTTTTACGGAATGTATTTTAGTTTAAAATAAAATTGGAAATATTACAAAACTTGAATGTTTACGTAATATTTTTGATACGAGTTAAATTTTTCTCAAATAAATTTTTTATCTGAAAAATGTTTGCCAAATATGACAAGAATATATAAATGTCTATTTTGGTTTAAGTAGTGCGTTACAAAATTATATTCTTCGGGATTTGCTTCGTATATACGAAAAGATTCGCGAGTATCACATCGTAGACTTCTCGAGGCAAATATTGATCGGAGGAACAAACATACTGACCAGCTTTCCGAATTTATTTACCTGGCGGCATGGGAAGACCCTTCGAGCCCAAAAATCCATTTCACGGAGGGTTTCATCCTACTTCGGACAGTGCATCCAATCAGGAACCGTCTTATAGAAAAAGATCGATATTTCAGACGTCTCAAATACATTGCTTTCTTTTACACGTTTCAAGCCAAATCTCTTCCGAGTGGAAGATGACTTGATAGATTAGATTAACCGTCACATCTCCCATAGGATCTAGGAACAACTGATTAAATATTTAACGTCTTCAGGGTACTCGGATATATATACATACTCGCAATCTACCTCGATAAATCTAACATTTTTCCAGCAAAGATTTTAAAAGTTCCAATTAATTATTCAACATTTCGGTCAAAGTAAGGAATAAATAAAATGTAAACGAATATATAGACAAATTACTGGCAGTTTATTTATTGACGAATAACGAAGCGTTATTTCGCAGTATTTCGTTGGACAAAGCAAGCGTATAAAGGTATTAGTAGTGGCGGGGGAAGCTTCCAGTGCGGTAAATGGTGGGGGGAACTTTCAGTGCGGTTAGTGATGGGGGGAGCGTCCTTGAGCGTGCAATATCTCGGACTACGCCTGTAGCCAGAGCCCCTTGACCCATGCTGCAGTGTGGAGCGGCCTTTAATCGCTATACCTGCCACGTACAGTTCGTGCACGCACACCCTCCGCGTATACACGAGTGTACACGTGAACACGAGATGCCGTGCCACTTAATCACCGTGTCAGTCTATCCATTTGTATCGGGAATGCGGGTACAAGTACGCAGTTCCTCAGGTGAGTATGTGGGTACCACGGTGAGATTTAGATTCCGACTACAATTTGCTGCAGTGTGTCTCACCGCCCTTACCCTCTCCCCACCCTGTACCTCCCCGTATCGCTCCCTCTCCCTCTCTCCACCGCGTGCGCTGAACATACTGTAAAGCCACGGACGGATTAACTGTAATGGAAATCCCCACTCCAGGCATGGATATTGTTCGCGGCCAGTTATAAATTCGTGGAACGTTCTGTCTTTAGTCGCGTCGGTGTACGCGTTCGCGTTAATTTCCCGAACGAGATGGAACGTGGGTGGATCGACAACTGTTGGCAGCGTTCGTTTACACTGACAGAGAGGCGTGTATATTATGTCTATTTCTTCGTTGATTTATTTATTTATTATGACGTTTTGGTTTATTAACTAACGTGATTTATACATCTTTTAGAGTGGATTATATATTTTGTAGGTGAAGAATTTAATTTAGAAATATTTAATTTTATACGATTTATTTGATACTAATGTAGAGTGATAGGTCGTGTTGAGGTTATGGTAGATTTATGGGAGTAAAAGGGTTATTTTTAGAGCATTGGTTATTGGCAAATTGAGATTGCTATTCGTACTGTTTTAAATTGTTTGTTGTATATGTTGGTGTTAAGATTAGGGGCGATTTGTATTCATATCAATTCATATCACATCAACATATGTTTTAGGACGAAATTAATTATTTAAAAATTTTCCAAAAAAATTGTACAGTTTGTGTTACTTTCTTTTAAAGTAAACCTTCAATTTTATCTAGAAACAAATGCCGTTGACCTTGATTCTTTCAGAAAAGGCCCTCTCAAAGAAAACTTTTTACTATATCATGCTGATCCCTTGAAACCACCTATTTCACGTTCATGCTTTTTTCTGTAGCATCAATACCACAGAAGATATTAAGATGACCTATTTCAGCAAACCATCCTCTAAATCCTTTGAATCCTTACTTTTCTATTTAAACTTTTTCTTGGAATTTCCATTTTCATATTCAGGCAACCGTTTTTCCACTATATACACTATACACACCCACAAATAGATTTATTGAAATATAAAATTAATTTCTTTAATACCTAAAATAATTATTTCCTAATACAATTAGATAAATAATAACTGCATCAAATTGAATATAATTTATAATTATCTTTGTCAGTAATAACGGGCAATAATGTCTAATACTACTTCTATCCTTTAACAATCGTAACCATAAATTATATTTCCGACCTAGACTATCTTATCAAATGTTACATTTTACTGCCTGTTATTACGTCGTTACAACCCACTCGCAAGGTTTTAAGAAATTGAAGCACCCGTTTGCATATAGCATCATGTAAACGAGAAGTAGGGCATCTAACGCGTAATCCCGATTTCAAATTTCGCGCGCAACGTCGAATCCAATTGCGAAGACGTTCACGCGTAGCGAACGAACTTCGGTTGACTGAGCGTCGAAGCAACGGCGTGTCTGCGGCATCGATAAGCCACAATTGGTTGGAATAAATTGCAATTTATGTTGCAACCACGCTGGTCACAATCGTCACGATAACATATTTCAATCTTCTGCATCCCGTTTCGTTTCGAGTAGTGCAAACTGATTCCTCCATTAATCACGATCACGGTCGATGTACTTTGGAACGAATATTGACTGACATGGAGAGGTTAGCTTTAGGACCGCGTCGTTTTGGACAGGATTGAGTTTAAATTTTTGTGGTTGATGATTATAAATGAACTGTTCGGGGTATTTAGTTGGATATTCATATAAAAAACCCTTTTAATGAATTTTGTGTCACGACAAAACTAAGCTGTGGTAGAATGTGGAATATAGGTTATCTTTGAAAAGTGATAATTAAAGTTAATTTATGTTGTGGAATATTCGTTTAATAAACCTTCTATGAGTGATGCATGAAATGTTATTACTTTTATACAATTAAGAAAATTATTCATGAATTATTTTTGATAACTATAAACAGTAAGTTAAAATAAAATTAAAATGATATTTAAGAGATCTGCTGGAAGGCAAATCGAGATTTGCTGGACGAATGTGTAACCATATGGACGCTTAATGTCGTAGGATTATTGTAATAATACGATTCAGCTCAAGGTAATTTTATCTTGATTTTTTATTTTTTTTTTTTTATTCCTTTTTATTCCTTCTCTGATAATCCTCTTACAGAAGTGCGAGAAAATGCTTCGTGACGGTCACAAATCAACGGTATTTCTCGTACGTGGAGATCTACAAAGATTGTTACAGGTCGTGCGTTGAAGACAGGCAATTTAAGTTGGAACTCAATTACAAGTATTCAATTTTATTTTCGTTTATTCCTTGAATTTATAAAAATCGATTTATTATTTTCAATTATATTTTATAATTGATTAATAATAATAATTAAATTTATAAATATTATAATTAACTGTTTCAGAAACAGTTTGTATATTTTAATGACTTTATTATACTTGAGAATTTATTCAAGTACATATGAAATATAAATCGATTTTTATTACCTTGAAAATTAATTTTTGATTATTTAAAAAGATATCAAGTTTTGTAAATAAAATAGTGGCAAATTTAATAATTATATTTTTCCGATGTGTAGGTAATCACGAATGGTAATTTGGTTTCTGCAGTTAATTACTAATTAAGTACACATATAAAGCACTGCTAGCTTATTAGCTGCACTATTCACGATAGTATATTCTATGCAGTATAGAATCTTGAGCTATAGTACAAGATGATATTTGGCGCGTTGCTTGCATTAGACATCGTATCACATTCGATATCATGATCCAGACTGTGACTATAGCCTAGGTAGAATTACGTTTATCCTCTGTTAACATCTTTGTAGCTCTCTGCTATTTAACTCACACCTGTATATACATTCCTCTGCAAGTACAAGGTTGAAATTAAATTTATCTAATATCAATTTTCTGCATCACTAATTCCATAATTTCATAGTTCTATCAGAACAATTTAGAAACAATTACTATAATTTGAAAGGAAGCAAGTCTTATTTTTGATACTGTATGAATAAAAGGTATCATTAATTTCTCCAATTTTAACATTATCATAGATCTAACATCTATAAATTTATAAAATTTTTCTCATTCTTTTTTGATGCAATATAATACCATAATTGCATTGAAAGTATATACAAGGTACACATAGTTTCTTCAAATTGTATCTTAAGTCCAAAATACTTTTTGAAATACTAATCAAAAATTATTCAATCTGCTTATAGAAACACTCACAACTGTGTTTGAATTACGTCTAAATCGTATCACATGATCACCATCAAGGAATTTACATTTACCCTTGTCACGAATTACTTTTAATAAACCATCAAAGGGCTATCCCTCTCAAAGTTCAACAATACAGCACCCTAAATCGTGCAATGATGTTACGAGTACCCAGCAGGCACCCTAGTCTGATTCAGCTAATGATAATTCCCTCTCAGTTCATCCACAGCTTGTTAATACCGAAGTAGACCATTTTATCCGACATTTCACGAGACAGATACGTGTCCTCAAATAAGAACTATGTTTGACACTGCACCAAAGGAAACTGGAAACTTCCTCGAGAATTGCTATCTGACCTAGCTATTTAGACGAAGTATAAATGACGCCATTTTCGGGATGATCTGGCCCGGAAACGTTGCTATCTTGTGCATGATAGTTCGACTCATCCCCTAGATTGTGGTAGGTTCGCGTAGCGGGCTACATTATGCAATGTACCGTGTGTCTCGTATCCTTTGTGTGCATATTTGTATGTAGATGTGTGCGTGCGTGCAGAGCAGGTTTTGCATCCGTTGATAGGCGTTCGATGCACTCTGCAAGTGAGTTCTTAATTAACGTTGCTATTGCAGAGTTAGGTTAATAGACAGAACATGTTTCTCTGTTGTTTAGGAGCGTAAATGATTGTAATACAAATTTGTTTAGTTTGCAAATAGAAGTTAAATTTGGCAACTGTGATTTGTATTAAGCTGAATCGATATTCTTCCTTCTTTGTCAATTTTGCAAAATAGAAGAAATTTCAGTATTGGTATTTGAATATTATATATTTAGTAGAATTATTTTGGAAAATTGTGATTTGAAAGATTTAAAGGAGATTTAATAATTAATTGAAGATTATTTCTTTTCGTATCTAAATATCTATTTCATGTAATTCTTCTTTTTTAATTGACGATACTATATTTATTTAAGTATAATTTCAGGAATAATAGAATGAGGTTTATTTAGTTTTCTATATTGAAGTAATTTTAGATTTGAACGTGAATAGAAATTCCATTGTCTATGATGTAATAGTGTCTAACCATAGAACATAATCTTGTTTGCCTTGTTTGTCTTGTTTGTCTTTTTGTCCGGTTCGTCGAGAGATGGAGTCGTAAAACTTCATTTCCTTCGTGACATCCGGATATAAATTGTACTCGACCGATCTTCATCTCTTCCTCTCCTTCCGAACGACACTTAAAAAGTAAAGCTACCCGTTTTAGCGATGAAAAATGCGAATCGTTTGGTACAAATGAAGAAAAATCTACGGTAGCTGAGACAGACATACGAATTAGAATTAAACGAGAAATGCACCATGGGAATTGAATAAATGAGGATTTTCGATAAAACCACCAACTAATATATATGATTTCTTCTCTCGTTTCTGTGATCAATGATATTCTTTGTTGTCATAGTTACACAACAAAATTTTACATCTCTGATCTACTAGTTACCTATAGAAAGTATCTATAAAATTTTTATATTAATTTCATGTATTTCTTTTTTTCAAAAATTAATACTTATAGAAACTTAAAAATTCATTCTTCACTTATAAAATATTTTCCCACAGGTGTAAAAGAGCTTGATTATGAATGATAATAAGGAGAGAAACGTCTATACGATGTAATATCGTAAAGCAGGATACGGCGCAGGAATTAACATCGAGTTAACTTAACTCAACGGCGCCATCTGGTGTTCGCGAGCTCAAACCTTAGCACAGGCGTGGCCCGTAATTTTTATCGTGCAAATTCACGTTTCTCCTATTTGTGGTAGTAACGATACCGACCATGTGAGGTCAGATGCTCGTCCGCAACCTCTTTATCGATAGTTTACCTGTTATACCGATAACAGCCTATCGGATCATGTAAATTCATCGGTGGTCCGTGGAATTCGTACAGGCTTCGACCATGCCGCGGCCTACTCCTGTTTGCGATCATAATTACGAGGGTCGTGGCGGTGGCCACAGAGATGACGTCATTAATTTGCGTTCTTCTGGCCGGATTCCAATTCACCGTCTCGAATCTCATCGTCGCCGGCATCGTTCGCCGTCCGGAAGGGCTCATTTATCCTTCGAGAGAGTCTCACGGGAAGAAAGGCTCTCAGTTTGAAAAAACCTCGACCGTTGCGAGTGATTGTTAAATCCTTAACACACTAACGTTCCGGTAAATTTCTTTTGTCTTCGCTCTATTTGTTAAATTCGTCTAATCGTCCAGTGCAATGGTCTGCATTTTCGCACTGTACAGTCGAATTGATAAATAATCAATTTTATTTCAATAAATTAGTGCAAAATGTTTGATTTGCGAATTCAATTCAGAAATATTGAATCTTGGGAAGCTTATGTTTATTGTAAAAGTAATTCATGTAAAGTTATACATGAAGGAATTTCTTACGTAGGTTCTCCTTATTTAATTTAACGTAGAATTTTGATTATTCCAATAAATTTTATGTTATAATTTGATCCATGAATTTAGTTAAGGAATATCCGAGTTTGAAATGTATTTTCTTTGCTTTTTTTTTAGCAAGTGTGTGAAAATTTATTTCGGTGGGTCTTGTTACTTATTTTAACATGGAATTGCTTCGGAATTCTTTTGCAATTAGAAGTCGTGAATTTTTATGACCTGTTTTATTTAGGCGTGTGATAGATCGTGGAAAAGGGAAAATTATTGAATATCTCTCATTTTATTACTATGGGTTTTTTATTCGCGTACAAGTGAAGGAAAATTTGGGACCTTTCTGTCCATTTAATAAAACTTCGTTGAACGCGAAATATAGAACTGTACTCGCGATGTCGCGTGATTTTTAGCGCTTTATTTCATTTAATGCATTTACTATAATATTACAGGCGACGTGCTGTAATTACGCGGAAAATTGAGAGTAAAATAATTGACCTGAATTTTTCCCTAATCATATTTTCCAATTTCGTTTATCTTCAATTAGATAACACTCGAACGATCTGTTTCGATTAACCTCCCTCGGATATTCTTCAAAAATTAAAAATTCAAACCAATAATTAAAAATTATTAATTGAAAAAGTGTTAATTAAAAAATTGACAGTGTCAATTAAAAAATTAATTAGAAAAGAGAAAAATTTCATAATTCAATCACAGTAATTCACTGTGCCGATTATTTCATGTTGCGAAACGGGGAATTTATTAATAGTCACCGGAAGTGCACGAAATTCCACCGGAACTCGTATAATTCGTCCAATTTGGCATCTCAGAGTATGAAATTTTTCAACGATTGTTCGACGAGTGTTATCCGCTAAACCAAGTTACTTGCGGATTTAAGTTGGAACTTCATCGTTGCACCATTTAACGAGGATTTTCAAGAAAAGACTTCGTCCAAAAGGGCGTGGGTAGTAATGGCGTACACACAATCCAACTTCACTCGATCTTCTCTTGTTACAGAGAAACTCGAACGAAGACGAACACGTTGCATAAAGTTCATAGTTCATAGTAACTTGTACAAAGTATTTTTCTAGTATTTAACATCGTGTTATCTCCTCCTACACATTTGTGGAATACTTCTTTATTTCCTGAAATTGATTTTATTTTTATTTCTTATAACTCGTAATTAATTTCTCATTCTTTATTTCTCGTTATTTATTATATTTATTTTCTATAATTCTCTCGTTTCTATTTTTCTTATCATTTTTTCTTTTTCCCTGTAATATCGCAGGTGTCGTCTGTAAAGTATCCATAAAAAGATCTCCATTTTTTCTCGAATTAATAATCGTATTTTATTTTTAAGTAATTTTTCTAATTTAATTTTTACCTTGCTCTTGGATTCTTCGTTTTATTATTAAATTTCTTTTTATTTTCATTTCAATCTCGCTTAAATTACATATTTTATTCTTTGTTTTATGATGCTGCGAATGTAATTCTTCAATTTTCTTCCTCGCGATATAATTTCAATTTCAATTTCATGGAAGGAATTAAAGTAGAGAACACAAGATATTTATTTTTGAAAAATAGAGAACATTTTCGCAAATATGAAGCATAGAGTTGGATGACTCTATAAAAATTAATAATTTTCAAATATGTTCCATAGAAACGAAACTTTTTAGAAGTTGGCAGAAATATTCTAGGAAACGTAGTTCGCAATTCGTGCAAATTTTAACAACTTTTGCGACAAGAAGGACAAAAATCGGTCTCCCTTCCCGAAATCGATTCTATCGATGCAAATATCGATTCTAAAAATTTTAATATCGTTTCTCTTATTAAACAACCCTGGTTCGCATCTATTAATTTCGTAACAAATTACAATTTCACTATATTTTCTCGTAATAACTATAATTTTTGATTCCTGTTTGTGTCCATAGCTATTAATCTTAATCGCATAGGCATATTTTTAATAATTTTTATTGTATCGTCATTTGGTATTAATTTCCATCGTGCAGGAATATTTTCAATAATTTTTATCATATTATCAATTTATCATAATGTACAGGCTGATGTTTAATATTTTATGACACTGACTGTGACATGAAATCGAAAATTAATTTTTGATAAGTAACATAAATATATCTGCAGGCGTTAGATTAAATATGAATAAAGAAAATACGTGAATTGAAGAAACTTAGGAAAAAATAAAAAGGGCCATAATAGAATATAAAACTTGTTTCCTCCTTTTAGAGAAGTTCGATATGTCTTTCTGCAATTTATATACAGTACTCGCATATATGTGCTTATAATTAAGAAAGTGGTCCGAGTCATCGACTTAAGAGGAACGATTTTATTATTTATTTCGTGTTGTATTTATTTATATTACGATAAAATATATTTATTTTCTACAAAATAATGAAGAATTGAATCGTTAAATCGAGTTTGTAGCTTTATCGCAATTAATTTTATAATTTATGACGTATTTAAAGGCCGAAGCTTTTAACCCTTTGCACTCGAGAGACGCCTCTCAGTCACCATTTAAACAGATTCTAAAGGTGGGTGTTAATTAATATATTAAATTTACAATTATCCAACGATGCGTGGAATATCGAAGTAAAATAATTCTACGTCTTAATTCGCATACGTTTTCTTATTTACCGATTTAAAGATATCGTCGACTTTATGGCAGAAAATCTTCGAACTACTATTTTTCTGGAATGAAAAAATCAAAAAATGAAAGGTTAATATTTCAGAAGCAAATATAAGTGACTTAGACCACTTTCATAATCACAGGCACATATATGGATCATAAAACATTTCACATATATGATTCTTCTCCTGTTCGTTTCACATTACACACACTCGCATTACCCTAACTACATTGTTTCTTCTGGAACACGATATTACGAATACTGCGAGCCCTTAATATGCCAAACCGCCTGCATAAAACACAAGGTCTTCGCAATCCTTCCCAATCGACTTGCAACAGTTATAAACAAGCAACAAGTGGAAGCCATCCTCGCTAAACCAACTGAAAAAGACCTTCGCGAAAATCAGCATCCGAAGACTTCCTCTACCCTCAACTCGATATCCACAGAATCATCCAATCCTAATCACGAAATCTTCATATCCTATTCCCTTTGATAATTCAATCTACCCAGCAGTCTCTGCGACCAAACTCCCCAAGGTACCGTAATCACCATGTAACCAGGTCTGCCATGTAAAACCGAAACTGAAACAAAAGCAAGAGGTAACCCGAGAAATGAAAAGAAACCACTCTTATCGCCCCACGATCCCTTAGCACCCACACCGAGCACCGTAAGACCCCTTAAATGTAGACCAGCGACGTTCGACTGACCACGTAGGTGCGTGTACAATCAGGTGAGGCTTAGAAACAGGGCAGCTGGTGGAAGACTCCAGGAAAGGGTGGGCTCGCTGCCACTAAGGGTGGCCGAGAAACGAGCCGAACGGAGAGACGTCGGGACGGTGAGACAACGAAAAGGAGCGGGAAAACCGGAGAGAGACGGATATAAACCGCGAGAGAAGGATAGAATACCAGCACCGATACCAGTCGGAGCGAGACGGATAGAAACCGTGAAAGAGAAACGAAGATACACCGATATCAGTGGGAATGAGACGGATAGAAATCGCGAAAGACAGAGACAGTGACATTGGTATCAGTAGGAGCGAGAGAGTCAGAAACTGCGAAAGAGAGGCGGACATACTCGCAGTGGTATCAATTGGAGCGAGACAGGTGGACACAGCAGAAGAGAGACAGACATGCACCCACACTTGGTATCGGTCAAAGAGGGACGGATAGAAACGGCAAAAGAAAGACAGAGACACGCGTTGGTATCGGTGAAAGCGAGATGAATAGAGCCGGCGAAAGTGTGAGAGAGATACTCGCAGTGGTACCGGTTGGAGAAGGAAGGACAGAGGGTGCGGGCAGAGGACAGGCGAGGATAAGGGGCGAGACAGAGGGGCAGTAGTATCGTGAGGAGGGTGGAGGGTGGAGAAGGACCTGCGCGCGAATTTCCCGCGTTCGCTCAACCTCATATTGATCCCACCCCAGTAACTCCCCGCATCCTACTACTACGGCTAGGGGTTGACGAGGAGGGCTGGTGGGGACGGACGGGAGGGCAGGAGGTGGGTGGTTTATCGGCGTATACACAGTACGAGGGAGAGGACGGCGAAGAGAATCAGAGGAACCGTGGGCTCCGGGTGGTCCAGCGCGAAAAGTCGTGTGCTCCAGCGTCGAATCGCGTTTCGCAACGTTCGTCCACAAGGGTCGTTTACGGTTCGCGTACGGTCTATCGTGATCACCGTTGGTGTCGTGAACGTCGACAGGATCGCTCGTGATCGGTCGATCGGTGTAATCTCTAACGTGCTCGTGCGGTTTCAGTTCCCGAATCCGTGGTGCTAGAATCGTCGATGCGGTACTCGCGACACCCTCGCGTCGACCTTCGTGATTCTTGCTGCTCCGGTGTCTCCGCGTCATCGATCCTTTGGTGGCGGTGATCGAGTCGTTGAAGGATGCAAACCGGTGAATCTGACAGAGCGGAAATCTGAAGAAGAGGAAGAAGAAGAAGAGCAGTGAGAGCATCAGAAAGGAGAGGAAGAAGGTGTGAACAGTGGCCTGTGGTTTTCAGGGCTCCTCTGAGTCTCCAGGGGTTATCGTCTCGGGGATCCTGCCGTCGGATCGGACCGGGTTTCCGATCCGAGTATATCCGATCCGGCCGGAGAATAGAGCGAAGGATCACGTGAGATATCTCGATCCCATTAGCCGCGCACTTTCTCCGTTCTCACGCACCATTGATTCCGGGATGACGAAAAAAAGGAACGCTATGAGGATCGTGCGGGATTAGTCGATCGAATCGAATAACCCCGTTCCATATTTCTCTCCGATCGGTGGAAAGTGCGTAACTAGTCACCCAAAACGAGCTTAGAAAAATATGCTACCTAGACTCCAAGGGACTACCGTTTCCGTTCCCTCGTTTCCGCTGCAGGCTGCAAACCAGGCGCGTCTTCTCGGCCATTCCATGTTACGGTTAACACACCACTGTATTTGCCACGGTCCCCCGCGTCCCTCGTTTCGACTCGTGTCGTCTCGTTCTCTGCACGCTTCACCCCGTTCGTTCGAACCTTCGTTCTCCACGCGTCTTCACGTATGCATGCCATGACCGTGCGCGGCGACCTGGCTCTCGCGTGTGAGAACCTGGCTCGCGTGGCCTCTCCGCGTGTCGACGATCCCTCCGTTCTCCAGGCTTCTCCCTCGGCGTCGCGCTGCAAGTCCGTCGGCGGCGTCGTGGCCGCTTTCCGGCGTCGTTGGCAGGAAGTCCGGGTGTACGTACTAGGCTGGTACCAGTACTTGGCGGTAAGAACGTCGGGGATAATAACGGTAGACGTGACCGATTGCAAAGATTCCTCGTCGTTTAACATGCTTGATCTTTGTCGGATGGAAAATGGATCTCGGATGGAAATAGGCATTGGCTCCGCGGGGAAAAGGTGACTGTCCGTTGTTGAACGCTCGGATCGTCCGTTCTGATCGAACGGGACGATGCAGATAGGTTGGGCTAAGTATGGAGTACGCTCGCGACTGAATTGTAATCTTTCAGCTGCATTGTGCTTGTTAGGGAAAGTTGTGCATCGAAGGAAGTACGGGATTAGATTGTTTGGCAGATGGGCTCGGTGGAAATCAGAGGGAACCGGGTCCTGGGAACAGGATTCACGTCCTTTTCAACGAGAGTCGATGCGGGATTGATGGAAACGTCGCGTGCAAAAGGGCTCCGGATTGGAAAAGTGTGTTACCTATTGGTCGACTGGGGTGCTTGCTTCAGGCAGCTCAGGGAAAGGGTATTCCTTTCAGCAGGTGTCTGCTGTATCGAAAGGCGTGGATGGCAGTTTGGCATAGGACTGGAAAATAACATATAGAGTGTCTCGCAGGTTTACTCGTAGACCTTGTTGGACTATTCGAGAATCGAAAGCGAGGTCGTAGTGCAGTGAAGTACGCATGTTTTATGGATTAACTGCGAATGTTTCGAGAAAAATACGAAACGTAAATAGTGTACCTAGGTTTCCATTTCCAAGCATCGTTTAATATTGGCTTTATTGTAGTTGGTCACGATTTTCTCTCACTTGGTCACACGCAATATCGATTTTCTCCATTATTCATTTCACGTACTTCTGTATTCCAAGTTTTCCTTTTAGAATTCCCCGTAAGTGAAAATCTAGGGGAAAACGATTAAATAACGTGGAACCTGTTTCAGTTTAATTCTCCACTTTTATTTTTCCTTCCCCATTTGTGATCCTTATGTTACGTAACATTTTGGCCTCTTATTTCTATTTTTCGATATAATGCGTATAATACACTGTCAAATTTTGAACAAAAATCCCTAGAACACTCTGTATATTTTTTCCAACGGAATCTATGATACTATTATTATTTTGAATGTTATTTCGAAAAAGGACTTGCAAGCAGGATGAATTTCACTTGTCTACTTTTCCAATGCATAATTGGTTCCAAATTTGAATAATACTTATGTAGGTTAGCGTGACTGGATGTCCTACTCTAGTTGATATTTAGTTTAATAATGTAATAACGTTCTTGTAATGTTCAGTCGGTTGTATAGATGGAAAGTCCGCGATAGAACATTTGGGGACTCTCATCCGAATGGAAAGGTGTTATTTGGACGCCGTTTTGAAGTAATCAGCCATCGTATCGTGCAATATCGAGCTGTAACAAAGTAGAGAGAGTATATTTATGCGAACTTTTCTCATTGGTTTGGCGTCCTGAATTCAGCTCGCCTACGTGTTACTATGCATTCTATATAAAATACAACGAAGGTCTACGATTTTGTCGCGGTTCATTGATTTCACGTTCAAAACACTTTGATTATATACACTTTCGTAAATTGTTTACCACAAACAATTTCACAATCGAGGGTTCTTTATCTGAATTTCCCGAACGGTGACGTTGTGCCTAAATACGTTGCCACGTTTCCGTTCTCCCTTTGACACAGTATCGTTATTTATTATATTTATAATTTCCTCCCGACATCGTCGAAATAATTAATATCCAAGTATAAATAAACAAAGTTATTCGAAACACGGTACCTGCTTATCGAATTTTGCACGCTTTACCGTTGACGTCATTCAGTGATATGCCCATTATTACCAACTCCTGTATACAACGTGGTACATATATGTATAGTACAAATAAAAATCGGGAAATCTAAAAAAATCTCATAACAATTCATATAGAACACGTGTATGTATACGTATACGTGATATAAATTATTCGTAATAGATTCTTCATCGCGAAGTTCCATAACAGGATTTTTATAAATCGCTAGATACTATATAGAGTGTCCAGCAACGGTAGCACAATCGGTACGGGGTGATTCTACGTGAAAAAACAAATCGAAAATAAAGAATAAAATTTTTTCATTCGAAGCTTCGTTATCGAGGAAATCGACTTTGAATATTCACCGAGTACGCGTGCACTTAACTTGGCTCGTTAGGTGGGTGGACCATCAGAATAGCAGCGCACTCGATGGAAATTCAAAGTCGATTTCCTCGACAACGGAGCTTCGAATGAAAAAATTTTATTCTTTATTTTCGATTCGTTTTTTCACGTAGAATCAGCTACTCCTCGGTTGTACCACCGATGCTGATGTATTAATGATCTGTCCATTTAAGCCACAGCTACGTGCACACTGGTCGGTGCATATTCAAAGTCGATTTTCTCGATAACGAAGCTTCCAATCAAAAAATGTTATTTTTTATTTCCGACATTTGTTTCATCTAGAATCACTCCCTTTTCGGTTATACTATATATCCTGTATATCCTCAGATATAAATATATTTAGGGAAAAAAATAATTTTTCAGACTTACATTTTATTATATAAAATTTGAAACTTCAATGAACAGGGAATATATTAAAAATTGGAAGTTGCGCTTTTATAACCTATCTTCGTGACGTGGTAACGAAAGTGGCATTTAGATCAAACTGCCAGTGGGAGGTTGTTAAAAGCGCCTACTAGTCAGCTGTTATCGCGAAGCTCTACCATCTTCCCTCCTGTTTGGAATATTTAACGCCAGGAGCCTGATAAAATTTCCCCGTGCGTCAAAGTCCACTAAATTCCCACGAGTTCGTCACAAAGGTGGTGTAATGGACCGAGAGAGAAACTTCCGCGCGATTCGCAGGAAGATACGTTCGATTTAACGATCCATAATAGCAGATAATGGAAACCGGTGTGCCGGACAGTTTCGCTTGTTTCGTTGACCGCGTAAACTTCATCGTCGCCGCGGTATAATCGCGCACTTTTACTGTCGCTAATAAAATTCTCACCTTCGATTCAGTGTGCCGTGTTGCACGTACGGTGACGAGCGTGACTGAATCATAGATGTCGTTCCTTATGGAGGTTATCGTTCATCGTCTTGTAATACCGATGGTAATGGAAAGGGAATACAGTTTCTGTAATCACGTGTGATTCTTTAACGTTGCATCGAATAAATTAAAATAATTAGACGTAGTAGTTGTAATCTTAAATAATTGTTTATTCATCTGTTAATAATAGAAATTTTTGTATCGGATAAACCAAAGTAACTAGATTCGGATCTTTTGGGGGATTTTTATAGTTACTAAGTTATTGGTCGAATTAATAGTGACCTTTATTCGGATAAAAATATTAGTACATGTAGTTGTTTATTTTTACGTACTATATCTAGGTATAGATTGTGGATACACGTAACAGCTTTTTATCTATAATAATAGAAATTCCCTATATGCATTTTTATTATTATGGGAATATATTAAAGTGATAAAATGTATATTGTAACATATGTAATAATATATATAATATAAAGATATAATAAATATATAATATAAATATATAATAAAGATGTAATTATTATATAATAGTTTTATAATTGTAACTGATACAATTTTGTATCATATGACAAATAATGAATTATTGGTATTTAATTTACAAGTCAGACGGCACTTTTTAAAAGAAAAATAATATTTTTAAAACATTTTTGCCAATGATGTAATATATTATTTTTCTTATTACTTTACCATTACGATTATTCGTAATATGTATATATTTCTCAGAAAATGTTTAATTACTGGTTAAGTTATGCTTCTCACAGTACACTACTCACTCTGTGTACATTTTCTCCAAAAGTGTAATTTTTCACTCCACGTACTGACTTTTTTGATTAAAAATAACACTCGTGCAGCTTCATAAACACTTTCAGAGTAATAGTTGGCACCGAGGCGTGCACCAAATCAGCCAGTATATCCAAAACTTTCGATATTTGCTCGAAACTAACCGAACGTGACTAGGATAACTTTACCGTGGTCGTGCGATATAAACTTCGATGAAATAGTTACAAATAAACATTTGTACTTCGCCATGTATCGCTGCAATTATCGACCTGCAAGTTTTCCGAGAAGTTTTCTGAACGAGATGAAATAAAATTGAAAATGAATTCCAATATCGCGCTTCTAAAATTAAAAATCGCAGAAACGAGTCTTCCAATATTTCTACTCTTTCGTGAAATTCCAGTGATCTTCATATGTTGGCCAAACTAGATACCACCTTTGCCAGAATAATTCCCTATCGCCCACCGGCTACCAACGCGTCGAAACTCAAAATTTTGGTCGCCCTAAGTGTTTCGAAACCTTGCATGGATACGAAGTTTACTCGATCAAACAGTTCACGTGGGACTTTTGTGTCGGTGTAACGGAGATCCTGGCTCCTTTGAAGGCTCGAATGCAAACATTTCTCGTTCCAATGTTCAAAGTCGTATGGTTTCTGTGGAGAACGAGGCTGCACTCCTTTGCGTTCGTTCTTTGACATTTGCACAATGGTTTTTGCGAATCCGGTTTTTAAGTTCTCCGTGCTAGCTTTCGCTGAGAAATATTCCAACTGCAAACACGATTCGGTATTTAGTAAAGAAACTGGAGGAAAAGAATGTTTCTATTTTAACGACTTGAAATTGAAATATTTACTCATACCTTAGTAATTGACTATGGTTGAGTTCGCATCGAGAATTATTTTGAGTAATTTTTTCCAAGAGCAACGGTGTCCTTTGTTTCGAATTGTAAGGGGTGGAGAGGGGGTGACTGGGTTAAATAAGTCTATTACTCGATGACTGATTGTATTCTACTCCGTTGGATATAATATTCCTCTGTTTCTACCATAGGCTGCTCTCATCTCTAATATTGACACTTTGACTGCCACGTTGGTCGTATATGACCAGCCACGGCTTCTCCTGTGGCGCCACGGTGGCCATTAGTGACCGGAGCGCTTGAACTACAATTGTAAAAATCGAATGAAAATTGACAGTTAATACATTTTGAATATAACCGCTAATTAGGAGATACTTTGAAATAAAAAGTGCCCCATTGAGCAATTAAAAATTTTTATTAGAACGTCGATCGAAAAAATATTAAAACAAGTCTTGCATCTATTGGGGTACACCCCTGTGGCGTCCTGAGCGGAACATGTGATTTCGGCGTGGCAGTCAAAGGGTTAAAGTGTTTTCTTTTAGGGAGGTATTCTAGTCTAGAGGTCAATTTTTAGGGGTTATTTGGGATTTTCCTTTAAGAACCACGAAGACACTATCGTGTCGAAATTTATGGCATAGTTTTGACCTATATTTAAGTAGTATTCGTTATTTTTTTCATGAAAGAGTATTGAAAATTGTCGAAGATACAGCTAGTTTAGTAGTAGAGGATCGAAGGAATAAGCGAAGTAAGACAGACCTGATAGTAAGATATTCAAGACCCAGTGAACTTGTTCTATAAGGAAAGCTTCCAGGAATAGAGAATACATTATTAAACAGTCATAATTGTTAATGAAGTCTATTTACAGTGGCAACTATTGCAGTGCAGGATAACGTCTCCTAGATAAGGTGTAACGAGGCTAGTCTAAATATTTTTTATCTCCAACGTCAAATTTATTATTTACGGTAGCACTTCTTGGGTCTAACGTGGTACGAAACATGTGACCCACTTTTCCATTTTATGACCCCAAAAGTAGTTCACTTTTACAAGCTTTCATCCTGCGTTAAGAGATCTCTGTAGGTCATTTTTCGTCTCCCAAAGTTGTAGTTCAAGTATACGCGATTATGCTTGTCGGAGCAAAGCAGAGCCCGGTCATAGGTCAGGCTAGCCGGTTGCTTGGAAAACAAAAACGGGCCCTTCAACCCAGGAAGAGTCAACGAGGTGCACCTTTCCACCGTCATCATCATCATCATCATCATCGTCCTCGTGTTTCGTTCTCAACAGCTGGCAGACCGTGTAACTTTCTCGCGGCTGGTATTAATTACCGCGCATCAGGCAGCGCGAAAATGATTAATCGTAATTACCATAGGCCAGCAAAAGCCCCGCTATCCTCTAAAACGCCTCGATGATTAGGGACAGTTTTACGGGAGAACCGGTACACAGGCTCCGCATGAACTCTGTCATCAAGTAGCAGACTACGAAATGTTGATGGGATAAACACTCCTGCGTGTTTTGTTACGCTGCAAAAACGACATTTTAGCGCGCTTTAGTACGAATTATTGTGAGAAAAGGTAGTCGAGTGTTCATTAGCACAAAGTACTGTGGGAACAGGTATTTCACTTTTAATTATATATATAAACTTATAAATCACAGAGGAAGATGCTTCAGCGAATTTTCCTACTGCAAAAGGCATTTCTTATCTTCTTAACAAACCTTGGTAAATAGTTTGCGAACAAACGTATAAAACAACGCGAGACAATAAAACAAAACAGGTTTTAGAAATGCAGCGAATCGTTTAACGTCTGCCGAGAGCTAACTCTCGTTATTGAAACTGAGATCTTATATGTTAGAGATGAAAGTGGGGTTTATGTTTTAACTTTTGGGCTACGTCACACACTCTACATTCATACCCATATAAACTGTGACGATGATCTCCTACGATATTTCAAACAACAAAAATTCAAATTATTTCTTCATGCCTCCACGCAAATTATCCCAAAGGGAGAGGCTACCTTGCTATTTCCCATTAGATCTTGCGATAACGAGGAATATTTCAGTAGATGCACTCAGATTGTACGATAGAAAAGAACATTTGCCTATTTCTTGGTACAACTTATAAGAGAAGGCACTTGCATATCCGAGCACAAAGCAAATACGCATAACATTCGAAGTACGTAAACGCGGGAACGACGCAAAAGTCGGATCAATTGGTGCTCCCAATAGACGCAGCTGTTCAGTTCTGTTCCTGGTGCACCCGAGTGCATAACTATGACTCAGAATTCTCTCTCGCGAAAGAAAAGAAAATCTCCCTGTACCTGGCGATCCGCGGGGCAACGCGTCGATAAAAGTATGATCTGAATGCGCCGATAGAGAGCGGACATACGTGCGTCAGCCCTGAGATCGCGATAAATCATTAACCGGGCGTGTTTATTGGCCATGCTCGAGCAAATCTGAGGCTGCCGGTGAATTTATGCTTTGGGCCTGATCTCGATCGCCGATCGATCAGTCGTGACTCGCGAATCAGGCTCGCTAGGCGGCCTTACCAAACCTGGCGATTAGCGTGTAATGTTATTATCCATTAAGGGTTGGAACGAGGATAAGTGGACGAGGAATTTCCAATGATCTTTGTTGCAATGTTTTGCGAGGTGGTTTTATTGGCGATGAAAAGGGATTATGACTGGAGGAATTTATGTGTTTCCAGCGAGTGGTCAGTAGAGGTCCGTGTAGATGGCGCAGCAGGTTCCTGGGCATGAACTATGCAGCTACATAGAGAGCGTAATAGAATGTATAATAATACAACATAGAGGAAAGTAGAGGAAGGAATAAAGTAAAGGGTGTTCAAAATTCACGCGAGATTCGCATTTTATGCCATTTATGTGGTGAAGTGTTATCAACGAAAGAAAAAGCACAGTATGACAGCTGAGAATTCACGGTTATTATAAATAGAGCGCTATACGAAAGGACAATACGTCTTCATTCTGTGTTTCCTATCAAAATTACTTCTTACGTGAATTTTAAAACAATTTTTATAATAAAGAAAGACAGAAGGTAATGGAAAAATACAGTGAATATCATAATGATACGATATACAGGGTGTCCTAACAACGGTAGTACAACCGAGATGGTGCTATATGAAAAAATGTTTAATTTCTTTTCGTGGTCACCGTATATTTAGACACCGGATAGAGTATAAATTGTTTCGCGATTTTAACGACCCGAAAAATTTGATCCGAAAGAAAAATACGTCGAGAATGTGCTACTCTGTTTCAGCTGCCCCCCACTTTGTCTTTGCTGATATTTATGATCCTTTGAATGCCACGAAGTTATTTAAGCGACTCGGAGATTTGAAAGAGGTTGACTATTTTTGGCTATCAACGAATAAGTCTTTCAGCTTGCTCGATTCTTTGAACGTTTCTCTGCTTAAAGGGTGCAAATGCTTCAAATTTCGTGCCAAGCATCGTCCGCCATTTCAACGGCAGAGATTATGCAGATATATTACCAGATTTAATCCCGGACTAAGTCCCCGCTAACGATTCCGGAATTTTAGTGACTTAGCAAATAAAAACCGCGATTTGCTCCATTTCCCCCCGTGCATTATTACGCTTGTTACGGATACTTCGATATTTTCGTGTTATTCGTGAATTGTCTATAGAATGTTTCTCTAAATTTGTAAAATTTGATATTATCTTCAATACTGCCCCCGATTTTTCAATCACTGTGATTACTCTTACTAGACGCCGTATAATAACAATTTATATACGTGTATAATACGTGAACAGAAATTTAAATTTTAGGTTAGGTTATCCATAGAAACTATATTCGTAATAATTCTCGTTGAAATAGCTTAATGGTATACTTTGTGTATAGATGTATATACAAATGCAGGCCTGTATATAATCATTCAACTTTCAGAAATTATTATCCATGATGCTTAAGCATTATCTACTATAAATAAATGCATCATAAAACCCGTGAATCCACATTCACTCGATAACGTTGCATTTTAATGTGACCCTCGGAACGACGCCCGAAAGATAGGGCAATGGAGTATGTCAATATATAGGGTGGTCACGAAATAGTCATTGAGCTTCGTCATCTCTCTTCTATCGTGCAAGCTCCAAATTATTTTTTCATTCCCCTTTTTCAATCGAATAATAATATAATTGCGAAAACTTAATTTTTTCTTTCTCTTTGTATCGAAAAATGAAATTTCGATGATTAAAAAATGAAAAATTCCAATTTTATTCAGTCTTCGTCCTTCCGAAGGATTTGTTTTATCTATCTACGAAAGAACATAAATTTTGAAACGAAAATGCAATAAAATTCGTGTTGGATAACGATGAAAAATGTTTTCGTGTAAATTTTGGTACAAAGCTTCAACGAAATTGACACTGAAAAACTGTCAGACTGAAACTTCCATTAACAATACGAGTTTTTAAACGAGAAACACGATTGTCCTCGCGGGGAACAAAGGATCACGCGGGGAAAAGTTTTTAATTGATACAATTGATCAAATAAAAATTCAATTTAACACGTACAAAGAAACCATCTAACGAAAATCGTAGTACATTGAAAACACGAAAAAAATCTGCCCAATTATTCCATCCATTTATAGCTCATAAAGAATCTACAGTCCAAACAGATCTTCAACGAACGTACAGTCGGACGCAAAAATATTTGAACACGGTACACGAATATGGTATCGTTTCGTTTTTCATTTCGTTTCATCTATATTTCCGCACTTTCATTATAATTATAAATATTATACTCCGTATTAATTATATCAACCATACTTTAATTTTGTTGCCAACGAAAAAAGAAGCATGACAGCTTACAGTTTAGGGTTATTAAAAATGGAGCATTACACGAAAGAACAAGAGATCTTCATTGTTGAGCAATATTTATAATTTTTAATTAAAAACCTGTGTTTTCTATCAAGATTACTTCTTGCGTGAGTATTGGGACATCCGATACTTTCGAACTGGACTGTACAATCACAGAATTCATCGAACGCGACGTTCCATCTACTGTTATTGAATCCACGGTCGACATTAGCATATAAACCAACGTTGAGTGGCAAGATAACCCGTATCATATCCACATGCCCAGGATACCCCATAAATCCCACGGAAACACTATGTATATTTTCATCATATGAAATCCATAACCTATAACTTCCAGGAAAATCTCTTGTTCCCAGTATCATCCACGAGTATCTACTAATGTGATCAATTTTTCGACGAATATACAGTGTAAAATTCCGCGATTGTGCAGTGTATAAAAATCTCGTATCTCATCATACATAACCTACAAATTACTGAAAAATTCCTTGGACCCAGCATGGTCCACAAATACATATTACAGACATATACAGTTGTATTTTCCTTGTAGGATATTCATCATAGATTATGCAACGTGCGAGAACTACATCTCATAGCGTAGCAAACATAACCTATAACTTACCAAAAAATTTCTTCGTCTAGTGTGTCCCAAAATTTATAAGATTTAAATTTTGCGCCATTTGTGTCGTACAGTGTTACCAACGAAACAAAAGACAGCGTGACAGCTGTCAGTCGAGGGTTATTAAAAATGGAGCACAGAACAACTTATCTTCATTCTTAAGGACTATTTTAAAAATAACGTTTGTTTATTTTCTATCAAAATTACTCGTTGCGAATTTCCCGCGAATTTTCGAAAGCAATTTTCTCGAAAAAAGGAGACTTCGTACGAGAAACTTCTTTCTTCCTTGGGTGAATTTTGTGACACCCTTTATAAGTATCTGCCATGGTGGTTAATTTTTCGACGAACATACGGTTCGATTTTCCCATAAAGCTCCACAGGTTGCGCAATGTAAATCAGGCCAACCTGCTGTCCAATATCGAGGTTCTGTCCACAGCGGGGAACACATCCAGGCTATCTCTATTCACCCTTGACGCGCGTCCGCGATAAAGTGCACGCGATACCGCCTCTTTTCCGCGCAATAAAGCGATTTTTGCGAAAAGGGGTGGCGGGATAGTTCGCGTTCCTATCAGAGCTCTGGTGGAACGTGCGACGCCAAAGTGGACCGGCTGTGCCTTCTCTTTTTACCGTTTCGGTTGTAACCCCGTGTGTGTATACGCGTACACCCGTGTGTCATATACGTACATGCAAGCGTGGATAAGGCCCGAGATTTATACGCATGCGACCACGTTCGAAATAGTTACGTTGGGCGTGATAAGGAATCAAGTTCACAGGTCAAGCAATTTGTATTTGCGGATAGCAGTGTTGCTTTTGCTGATTATCTGATCCACCGTGGACATACGTTTACGGATAGGGGTATGGTGAAAGTGTAAAGCGTCGTTTTATGGGTACTCGATAAGGGGTTCAGAATAGAAATGTAATTTTATAAAGAGGCTTTTTATCAGCGTATGGGGAACTGTTGCTGCAAATGGAGAATCGTTGAGGGCTTATGGGAAGTGCAAGATATTTTTCTCAACCCTTCATTCGTTCATTGTGGTATCTTTTCTTAATTTTTAAAGCAGGATATTAACACGTTGACTGTCAAGGTATCTCGTAGGTTGCTTACTTGCCCAGAATGCCTACCACGAGTTATCTCGTCCTTTCGTTATTTGCGATATTAAATGTGGTTTGGCTTAAATGAACAGAAAATACAATTATACAAAGTTTATTCAAAAAGAAGAAGTTTATACATGTTTATTCATATAGAATAACATTTTTATGGTTTATGACCATTTTTAAAACAATCTTGCGCATCAACTACGGGGTAATTCGTAACATGTTTAAAAAAAAAAAAAAAAAACATTTTTTAAGCTTTTTGATTATTACTATGTACTATAAATCAAGTTTTTAATAATATAACATGATTAAGTCAAATTGGCTTCTTAGATCGGAATCGTGAAAAGTTGCGTGGCAGTCAACGTGTTAAAAAGAGGCCATTTTTGGCATCGCTTGGAAACGAAAAACTCCCTTGGGACCTTTAAGAGCATCCTCCAAGGAACAAAAGATTCCTTCACCAAGAGGTTTTTATGGTGTATATATAGAAAGTCTTACGCAGGGGAACGGGTGTGAAAGTAGTAAATTTTATTAGTTTAGGTTGCCTGGGAAATTGTGAAACACCCAGTTGATCGTTAAATGTAGCAATCTCTTAAAAAGCCTTTCCAGTTTCGTCGAAACGAAACGAAAGTCAATGTTTTCTCAAATTAAGGATAGTACCTCCTTTGAAGATCGGCACTCGGAAAGATAGCTGCCTCCAAATTCTAGGGTTTCCTGTAATTTCGACTTCTAACGAGTCAAATTCCTTTTTTTCTTTCAACGTCTTCCCGTTTTTCTCTATGTCTCGTGGCGAAAGGTGGGAACGCAGAATGTAACCCAGAGAACCCGTGGACCAGTTTGAATATCTTTCAGCAGAGTTTCAGAAAGCGTTCCCAACTTTCGCGTTGCAATCTTCGTTACGCGGGCTTAATATCTCTTATGGTACGTCAGCTATGTCTGAAGGAAGTACCTTCGTGCTTTATTGTGATACGAGTTCACACATGCATGGGGTGAGTTACGAGGGACGTAAATAACTGTTTGGATTCGAAGACATGAAACAGTACATGAGATGTAATTTGAAGTTCCGAGGAAGACATATAGCGAACGCAAGATCTTTCCTAGTTCTTTACCTCAGACAATGTCCTCTCTTTATCGTTACTTTTTCGTGAGTAATTAAAGTTTGGGATATTAAATAAATTTCGCGCGATATATTATTATTTTGCAGCTTGAAACTAATTAATTTTAAGCTAATTGAACTTACTTAGTTAAATTTTTAGTAATTTTATTAATGAAAACTAAGTAATTAATTAATATTAAAATTATATAGGAGAAAGGGAAATAATAGTATCTTCGTATCGTGTAATTTCTAAATTGATGGCTTTAAATCGTTTAATACATAATTTAAGGAATGACACGCTTCATCTGTGATGATAAATCTATCCTATACCTCTTCTTTAAAATTAATCCAACAGACAATCGACCAACTACAGTCAATACCAACGTTTATACCACCAAAGAGAATTGATATAATCGCTCAGTAGAACAGATTTATATACAGTTTCGTGAAATCAATAAGGGTATTGATTTAAGAACCGAAATAGAACCGACATAAGAATATTCTTATATATTCTACATTGAACTGTAAAAGTAACCAATAGAGAACAAAAATAGGGATAATATAGGATCAATATTTCAGAAGATACTATGTAATAACTACTATGTAGGAGGTACTAATAATAACCAGAAATGTTAATGTCACTAAATTCGATTCTTTATAGTAGTTATACAGAATAATTCTTTAACCTTTTAAGAACGAAAATTAACGTTAAAATAATTTTTAGTTGCGGATAACAAACCGTAAAAAGAATAAAAATAGATTACATTAAAAAGAAATATATACATAACATTTAAAGAAAAATTATATACTTATATTATGTATATACATTACGCAAAGGGTATAATCTTAACGAGTCATTAAATCATATACTTTTCTTCTCTCACATCTCTTCCAATTGCAACTAAGATAAAGATACGGCTAGCTCCCATTGCGTGTACCATCTGGTATATGTGCATCATAATTGTCTTACAACTTCATTTAAATTATCTTACATGTTTCTTTGCACCCTGAAATACAACACTACGGTTTGATTTCCTGCATCCGGTGACTCACCCTGTATACACACATATGCACATAGCCAAGGATTCTTAGACTGCATGCAATCTTCTCATAAGCCGCAAATGCTACAATTTTCCCTTACGTTCGTTCGTGACGTTCCCCCGTCTGCTGATTTTTCGTCGTTTCTCTCCGTCTGCATCATGATTCGCCTTCGTCACGCGTGCATCTGTATACCTGGACAAAATTGACGATAGACGCCTACGGTATTTTCTGCCTTTTTTCTTTTGTTATAATTTATTTCATTTTTTACCATTTTTCTGTTCTCTTTCTCTCTCTCTCGACGTTCTTCTTTTCATACGCTTCATTTCCACTTTTCATTTCCACTCTTCTCTCACCCTCCTCCCCTTTCCTTTCATTTTGCTTTTATTTCTTCGCCTGGCTTTCTTTTACCTCGCCTCTTATTTACTTCCTCCGCTTCCTTTGTCTTCTATTTCTCCCTTTTTCTTGCCCTGTCCTCTCCTCTTCCTCGTTTTTACTCTATATTTTTCCTCTTCACCCTTCTTCAACTATCTCTCTATGATTTTTCAAGAAAAGTACCATGCAACGCAAGGCGTTTCGCGTAAATCTTTCACGGGTACTGATCGTTGTGCTTAGACTGTGGTTGCAAATAAAATGCACGGTTACGCAGCACGCGATTTATGATCGTGCACACGTTTACACGTAGTTACAGTGGCGACGACATCGTATTTCCGATAATTCGCCAAGCAGCAAAGCACCGGATAACTTTATCGTACGCACTCCCAGAATCATTTCGTTCGAGCACGAAACACGGAAGCGTTCGCGTAATGGTCATTCAGTTTGTTCAGATTTAACAAGCCCGTGGAGAGAAAGAGAGAAAGACTTCGATACCGCCTGCAGAATTATTTCGTTGATATTCGGTGAGATATGTTTATTCGATTGCTTTGGTGAAAATATTCGTTCCGGTAGAGTGTCAGACAAGAGAAAAGTTTTTATAAGGATTTATTATCCTTCGTGCAGGATATATAGCTGGTCGATCTTTTATGCTCACTATTCAGTGATATCAGTTGCCCAGTGATATACAGGATGTTTCTTCAATTGATAAGAAAGTATCTTAAGAAATTAGTTGCCTGAAAAAGACGAGTAAGTATAGCAGAGACTTTGAAATCTTTCATTTTTTATGCATTTTCAATATTTTCAAACTTATTCAATCATTTTTAGAAATATTATATTATTACCTATACTCAATTTTTTATATTTTTATATTCATCAACATCAAGGTATCCAATTTACAAATTTGCTATCATACTTTTTAGTGCCGTTGCAAATTTTCATGCTCTTCGATACCAGTCTTCCTTCTTCTTTCAATATTCTTATAGCTTTAAATTAGATGCATTTCAATCCTATAATTTAGTAAGGAAAGACTGTTATTCACTTGGTAAATTAATATTTCCGATATTCCAATGGTTTTGAATTACGCTTCAATCCCGTAATTTAATTCGAAATAGAAAGTTATTCATACATTGAAACACCCTTTATTCCCAATAAATTACCCTTATTACTCTAATACTTTGAAGCAATGACACTACCAAAATGCCGGTTAACGTAATCGCATCGTACGAAGTAAAACAAAGGCCATTGTTCGTTATCAAGAGTAGTGGTTTTTCGTGTCGTTTCTACGTCGTTTCTGCCCCATTGTGCAATTTCTTTCTCTCGACCTACTCGAGAGCCTAATCGCCGCCTGGGCCGTCATTTCCAGAGCCACGCTCGTTCACCCCTTATCATAGTGTCCGAATCGCGTCCAACTTTATCTTCACGTCTTGCACTGCCATTTTCCCGTTGGCTGGCTTGCGAAGGCGGCCAAACATGACAGCGAGCTCCTGACACTGATTAATGGGGATTATTAAATTACAAATTGCGGGTGTAACCGGCGACAAACAATGAAAGTTCACCAATGACGTTAGAACACTAGATGTCGTCAGGTGAATCGATCGCGATTCGATACGTCGCGCGTGATTAACCTTAAAGTCCATGCAAGTCGGCGACGACTTTTGTTCCTGTAATATTCTTATAATATCCCCGATCTCGTAATATCCGTGATGGCTTGAGAAATAGACACTCTTATATCCACGTTTCTTAACCTCTTCATACATACTTTCATCGAGTGAAGAATACTGTACGAATACTCTAGCGAAAGAAAATATCGAATTAGAATTACATATTTCTTTGGTTTTATAAATATAAAATAATATAATATTGTTTATTTGTACATCATTTAAAGCTGCATTTACAATCTTTAATTATACGTTTATTAAAGTATTATTTTCAAGATACTTAACTGTCACGAGTGCAATATAACCTATTTTCCCTTCTCGAAATTTCGTAGCAACGCGGAAACGTTTCCAGAATACTCGCCTGTTCGAAACTATCTCTAGAAACGTTTAAACTATTTCACAATACCCATTCACCGGATCTTCATTCAAAAGCAACGAGTAATTTCGAAGCAGATAGATGCCAGATTATAACCGGTGTGGTCCGACCGTGGCGGCCTCTCATACTGATCTCGTGGAATAACGTCGCTTCCGAGATAGGTGGGTACAAGAGGAGCTAGCCGGCCGAGTTCGTTATTACTCGATTATTGGTGTTGCTGGTCTAATCTCGTCGGTAACCTCGCAGCTCTCGCACTTAGCACTTACGTGGCGAGCGGTACACGCCAATAACAGCTGACCCCCATCCGGTAACCCCACTTAAAGTCCACGCGGAGAGTAGCTGTTTGACTGTGTTCGAGAAAGCATCGTTCGACGAGACGAAGGAAAGGGGAAAAATGAAAGTATCCGCCCATCGTTACCGACGGTCCGGCCGTCCTATAACGGACGAATAGCCTCGTTGATTGTAACTTCACCTCTTGACGTCTGGCAGCAAGTGAACAGTAAGCTTAATAGAAAATCCTGAACCTTCGTTCCCATTTTCTGTTTATCGTTGTTGATATCGAGACAGATAGCACTCGACGTGTGCTCGGCGTAGTTTCTCTTGGAAGAACCGGGGAAATGAGTTTGTAGAGGAAGAGGTTTAGAAAGGTGGAAGGTTGATATTTGCGGATAAGGTTAGGAGGGCTATTTGAAATGTGTGCTTGGAAGTTCCGTTGAATTGGGTTTATGGTTATTTGAGGGGTATTTGGAGGAAATGTTTGTGAATTAGTTGATTAGGTTTTGGGAAGTAGGTTATGTTGACAAGAATTTTGGGCAGCCATGTTGATTTAGTTTAATTGCTTGTGTATCTTTAAGAACAGAAGTAATTATTACAGAATGATACTGTTAAGTGTTCGTATGAACTCTGAAAGTGTAATATAAATAATAATATTTTATATATAACTACAATAATGGTAAATGTAAATATTTTTTTTAGGGAATACATTAGTGAAAAATAAAAAGTCATAATATACTATCTATATAAGTATATTTTGTATATAAACAAAGTAATCCTTTGTGATTCTGAAAGGTAAACGTTTTGTGCATAACTGCATGCTATTCAACAGATTCTGTTATACTTCCATGGCTTATGATTAACGAGAATTTATAAAAGATTGGGCGCAAAAGAAGAACGAATAAAAAAGTGAGTCCTCTTAAGGTAAGCCAATTAGCAATTGGACAGAAGGTAACTGAAGCGGTGTTTATTGAATTCTTCAATAGAAACGTCAATCGAGTAGCAGCTTTGTCCATGATGAACCATTTTATTTTCAATTAAACGTCGTGTTTAATTATTCTTTAACATAATTTTGTAATACTTTAAAGTCAACTATAATTACGACGTAAATTCAGATCCATTACGATACATACAATTAAATTATTAGATTTAACTTAGTTTAAATTAAATTTAGTTTTGATTCTCATTAATATGCTCAGAAATTTCATACAAATTTAGTACTATTCTCCCTTGAAACTAGTATTGCTATGAAACTTCGTGATCTACTTTCAGAATATTATAGAAAACCTTGAGTCGTTAATATTCTACATTTCATCCGAACTCGCAAAAAATTAATGATCTCCTCTCATCCCTGCAACTACGACGTAGAATATAGAATGAAAAATAACATTGTGGAACAACCGCATGACGATGAAAACGATAACCGGGAACCAACGTGTTCCCCATTAATTAATCTCGCGTATCAAACGGTCGGGCGTTATTATTCCAAGAGACAAAGGTTCCAGGCTTATCCTCTCGCGGCACCAAGTTTCTCACTATTGAGTGAAAATTTTCCGTGCTTACCAGCTAGTATTGTACACATCGTGATGTTCTTTTTAGCGTGGTAGAGCGTGGAACAGGCGGCGCACTTTTCATCGTATCTGTGCCGAAAGAAGAAAAATTGTCCCAGTAGCCGAGCGCACAGCCACCTAGTTTCCACGCCCTTTAATTACCGCCGCGCCACTACTAGTCGTGCCATACCGAGAGAAGTTGTCATTACGGCTGCTAAAGAGCTGTCTACCGTGTTGTGGTCCCTTGCTACTCTCGCCATTCGCTCTCTCTTCTCGCAGCAAAGGTCGCCAGAAGCGTTAAGAGAGTCATTGTCCAGTTCGAGATCCTTTGTTTGGGACTCTCAACTCGTCTGTCCACCTTTAACGATCTACTCGGCTTCATCATCGGAGACATCCTGTGATTCTCTTTCTCGGTCGGTAACCACACTGGGGGGATACATAGGCGTGATCCATCTTTGGGCGTTAACGGGAAGATTGATGTTTGGGTTTTTATCCGCTTGTCGTTAGCGTCGAGATAAGTTAATTTGTGTTTTCAGTCGGTATATGCTGTACCTAGCTATTAGACGTTAACTATATCTGATTATATTACAAGCATGTGTGTTATTTGCTTTCTTATTTGGTGGAGCAGATGACTCTGGTAATCGTGTAGTCATTTGTCAATAACTTTCTTATCCTTCGAGTCTACTCAACTTAACCTAAAACTTCGTGTAATTAAGAAGTGTTATCTCTCTAATTTCACTCGGTTTTAAACCACTTAAGGGCGAAGAAAATCAATTCTATTGAAACGCTAAAGAAAAATGTGCTCCATCAAACATATATAAGGTCATCTTGTCGAAGGGGCGAAACCGCGGATTCCCGTGGGCGTTTTAGGCGGTCCCAGAGTTGAACCAACTCTCCAAACAGTTCGCGAAAACGATTTAGAAACGCGGCTGAATCGCACAAAGGAAACCGTGGTGCGTTGACCGTCCTTTCGAGGCCCAGACACCGGTGCCCTTGGAATTCCTTTCACGAATACCTGCGTCGTCTTTCTGCGTCGAACATAAAGCAAGATAAAGCTCCATAAAGCGGGTATAAAATTTGTCTGCTGCTGACTCGTTTGCGAATAGGTAATCCCTGGAATAGGCGTTTTTAATTGCCGCTTGCTCCAAGGACAGCGGCGAACATCCCCATGGAAAACGAGCAAGTAGGACCTTAAAGTCACTCAGTTTATTCGTTCGTCGATTTACTTCAACTGCTTCTCGACATTAGCTGGAATGGAATAGCGATATCTGCTTGCTTCGGTGATACTTGTCGTTTGAGATAATTCTTTTTTACCGTTGTCGTTACTGCGTGGGCTGTGTAGAAATCTATATTACCGTATATTGCAATTAACGTGCGGTTGAGAAATTGAATGTTGGGACCAGATCATGAAATGTCTCGCTTTGATATCTCCTTGTAATTGTGTGGCGAAGGCTCGGTTATTTAAAGCTTGGCAATGCATTTTAGCTATTACGTTGACCAGATTGTAAATTTTATTCCAAGTTGTAACAAGAAATATCTGAAACAAAAAATCAGTATCTGTCTTATCTGTAATATTTTACATATTCTTCGTTTAGTAAAGTGACTTTTTTGGTAGTAGCAAAGATTGTTACTTGGAGTATGAAAATTTTAATTAGAAGTCTCTATGTAATCAATAAAATTTCTTTATTGATCACTGATATTAGTCGTAAATATTTCTTCGATACTAAAAGGTTAGAAAGTTATCATATATTTTCTTAGTATTATGACTCAAACCCTTCCAAACGTTCTAAATCAGAAATGTTGAAACTTTATCAGGTCTGTTGATTGTGTAGGATTCGTAGGTTCCTGAACTCGTTGCTTATCGATTGTTCTGGACACTGAGCGATTTCTGCGACAACGTGCAGGCTAAATCCACCCACGTTTGAGAGAAAAGGTCTCGAGTTTCAGTCGATTTTCTCCATGTCGAAGAAAAAAAGGATCGTTAAAGGCGCAGCGACGTCTGCTTCGTCTCTAGGATGTTGTATGTAAATTTCCTACCTTCTGTCTGTGCCGACTACCATCGGCTACATGAATCATGCTAACGTCTCCAGTTGCAAACCGGAAATATATCCGACACTGCGTTCGAATGAAATGTATGGACCTTTTTTAGGTTCCTTATTCTATAGCTTGTAGATTATGCTACCATAGCAATATAACCTGGTTAATAAACATTTTTCATTGATGTGCATAAAGACTAATTCTCGGTAGTTTACTTACATATATTTTGAAGTAAAATATTGCATTCCAGAATAAATAAAATACATATTATACCTGGAAAAACAAGTAAAAAGATTATGGATCACATCTTTTGGCCTTAATCTTTCGTTATATTTATACAGTATAACAATCAAAAATTTTATAGAATTTAAATGGATACCTTAATTATTGTCTTGGCAAACATATCAGCCTTGAGTAGCTCAGGTTGTATAACAGATTACAAGACAAACCTTTTATCTAGCTAAAAACCGAGCGTTGTAAATCACCGTGAATATTAAATCGACTCTCATTGCTCGATACCAGTTCTTGCTTTTGTAATTGCATTTCCAACATTTTATCCACCTAAAGCTTTGAACATGAGCCTATAACATATGCATTTTATGCAGAAATCAAATAAGCTACACAATTCGATTTTTAAAGGCAATAGCACGTTCAAATCGCTTACAAGTATCTATTTTTTATATCAATTTCGAAGTTTACAACTCACAACAACGTAAAGTAAGTACCGTCGCTTGCCTGATTAAGCAAATTTTATATCTCTTTTTTCTTCACACGTATATCATATAAAATCACTTGTATCTCCATCAGTCACTTGAAAGATACATCGATCCATCCGTCAAGGTTTTCGATCACGTTTCAGCTTCTCTTCCATTTGTTCGATATGATTCCACCATTTTTCTATCGATCGATCTGTAAACACACGTGATAACGCAGCTATTCCGTTCGAATTAAAAGGAAAGGGAGAGAAAGAAAAAGAGAAAAACTTATAGACGTCACCTCGTTAGCTGCACCGCATAGGAAGATTATAGAGATTCGAGCAGTAGCAACGTTTCATTATTCTTAGAAACCCAAGGTCCGTAACGAGCCACGGGGAAGGGGCTAGCTTTCCATTTCATGCCAACAGCATCTTACCTTCGTTGCGAGAATAAACTTGTCCGTTTCGATGCGGCGTTGCACGACTCTAAACGCCGGTGGAACGATGAAATACGACAGGGCCCATCGCTAAATCTCGAAGATCGTTCAACAACGCGTAACGAAGCGGTCTCACGCGATCTCGCGCCGGCCGGAATCATAATAGCGATGACGAGGCAGATCTCGAATGACCACTCTATGTTGCCATTGTTCATGGTGTGTGGAAGTCGCGTGCAGCCTGCGACGGGAACGTAGAAAACGCGCCCAAACGATGCCCAACGAGATCGTCCACTATCGATGACACGTGATCCCTAGGGATGTGCTAGGTCGCGTCACGTAATCCTGATTGGCTTACTCGATTCACGGGCCTAAAACATATTTTCTTTTCTTCCAGAGAGTGTATACCTCGAAAAGTGACGAGATCTTTATTAAATCGCTCGATACTTCGAGATAACTTCGAGATAAGTCGAAAGTGAAATCGATATCTCAAACGTCGCTTCGCGACTCTTCGTGAAGTTTGCGAACGCGTGGGGTTCAGGGAGGGGACGTAAACATAGGACCGGGCATTTTTGTGTGATGATTCGATGCACGACGGAAGAGAATTCGAGGGTCAAGTTACTCTTTTATGATTCAGTTCCGCTTCTCGAAATATTCACGTGAAAAGGTGCTCGTGAGTGGTAGAAGTTTCGTAGAAACGGGGACGAGATAAAGGCCGAGAAACGAGACCGTTTGGATTGCCTCAAATGGAAGAACTAGCGTTTTCACTCAACGTCATCCGATATCTGGACGATAAGTCAGCGAACTGAGCAACCGTTCGATATTCTTGACGGATCGTCTCGTCGGATTGTCCGCACGAGATCGATCGATTCACCGTTTCACTTCCAATCCCGTCGTTTCGAAGATCACGAGGCTGGATTGTACCGTCGTGATCACGCGACATGGATGCCCTGGAATTGCAAGCAGCCCTGGTGAAGCTGGATCCAGCCACCACGGTAACGCCGATCGGCTCGAACGTGAAAATGCTGCCACCTCATCATCGTATCGCGTTCACGGTCGATTTGGACGAGAACGATGTAACATTGGAAAACTCGTCGCAGAACGACGAGAAATCTAACGTGGTGCCGGCCATGCAATCGAACATACCTAGAAAGCTGCACAGTTGCTCGACCCAGGTGACCGTGCCTGAGGTCAAGTGACGCCAGCCTTGCTTCGACCTTATCTTTTATCACACTTACCCGCCGCACAGGAGCAGCAAGCATCATGCTAAACATCACGCTAAGGAGAAGAGACATCATCATACTATGCATCATCAGCATCATAGATCTCATGTGGTGAGTCAGTGGTTCTATTCGTGCGTGATCGTTCGTTATTTACGAGAGGTATAGCTGTTGTTATTTTTTTTTTCTCGATTTCGAGTTATCGATGTGCGTATGTTCTCACTCGACTGTTTTTCCTTTTTTGTATCACATATATGATCACTGATCATTTTTATCCGGTATCATTTTTGTTCGATTCAAGAATCCTCTTCCTGCTATCCAATAACGCTTTTATTTGAGTAGTAAAAATTTCTCCGATTTTTGTTTAATATTATTTTTGTTTAATTAAGAAAATTGGTGTGATCTGAAAAGTAGTGAATTCTTTGTCACAATATCAATTTTTTTATTGATTTTCTAAATGCGTCAGTGTCGTACCATTGTCAATAGCGTAATTATTTGAAAAATCAAATATTTGTATAAGATACTTATGTGTTTCTAAGCATGCTTCATAGACATTATAATTTTATCGCAGCAAGAATGCTGTTATTTTAATGAGAACGAAAAATCGTAATCATTCTTTCATCATTTCTTATTCTCTATATTTTATCAAATTCTGTAAAAAAAAAAAAATGAAAAGTATAGAAGAAACTATATTTTGAGAAAACAAATTCGTAAATAAAAAAGAAAGGCTACTGAGAATATAAGAATTCCGTTTGTATGATTCAACAGAGTTTGATACATCATGAAACTATGTTTCATAATTAGACAAATGACTCTCAGTAGACGAAATCATTGGCCTGTGGATTATGGTTCTGTAATATCACTGATGGAAAAAGTGTTCTTTGTCATTAGCGTCCATTAACGTTTCAACAGTATCCATTAAGTTCCTTGCATTAAAGCATGGCTAGAAACATGGAAAATTACATTCTTACATCTACTTGCATACCTGATGTATAAGAAGGCATAGTGGTTTTTCAGTGTAGGGATTGAAACAGAGTGGAATGAATTTGCCGATAGAGTCAGAAATTGAAATCTTTCATGGTCATTCTCTCATTTATAAATTATACATAATTGAGGTTTATACAATCTTCTTATTCGCACGTATCTGCATACGAAAAGGTTAAGTTGCACGTTTGGTAATTTATTCAGTACAGTGCATGTGTAGATTCACATACCCGTCGTTTGCATGGACTACAAATACTCTACATATTTTAATATACTACAAATAAGTGAGACGAGTGATCAGCAATTGAATTATTCGTATTTTAAACGTTATTAAGCTTAAAATAAAAATTATTTTTGATACATACCGCATTGATGTCTACAGAGGTTAACAAATTCTTCCCAGGAGTCGCTGTGAGCGTTTACATCATTAGTATACAGCCGGTAAACCGGTGCACTCATATACGTAGTTGTCAAGAGAAATGTGATAGAATAAAAAAATTGGTCAAGTGTCAGAATTTACATGTGCGTTTTGACGAATGTACTTGAAAAAAGTTGAAAAAATCAATGTTCAGAATACTAAATAGGATCGATTGAAACGCGTGTGATTCGTTTTAAAGTGTTAGTTTTGATTCGTTGTCTATTCAGAAATGTAGTGTGCTGCCCGCGGCTGTAGGTGTCACTGGCATCAATCTGTGGCGTCACTTGGTGTTTTAATTTGAGATCTTGTTATATTTCTTTTACCGCCTCCACTCGTGGGCAAAGCAGCACGTAATGGGCCTACCGCGAGCCACTTAACAACTCTAACATTGGACTATCGGTGATGGCAGCCACTGCACGGGCATTAATGGACGTATTTCCGGGACACGACGTTGTCCAGTGGCGTAAATGAGACGAGATAGAATGGCCGTGTACTGTGACCTGAATTTCTTTAAGGGCACCGGTTCGAAGGGTGATCGCTTACGTAGGTGTGTTACCGTTCGAGATCAGAGACACGTATAACCTATTTAAGACGTCCAGAGGAAGCTTTTGATGAGCACATCGCTGAGAGTGGTTGACCTGTGTGCAATTGAATTCGTTCAACCAGTCATCCCGTATAAAGGAATAGTAATTACGCGGGAGAAAGCAAACGTTACGGACCGATCGCCTTCTGGTTGTTTTTATCGCTGACGATGAAAATTCTGGTAATCTTTGTTTATTGCTTAGTCAGGTATCTATATCTGTGGATAAGAAAGCTAATAATTTGTGTATAAAGTCGTTCAAAGTAAAATATCGATCCGAATATTAAATTTTTATTTATTTTATTCAATTTATTTATGGAATTAATAGTATGTATAGTCCAAGATGGTGGAAAGAGGTTAGGTTATATCAAGGTAGTGAATCACTGAAAATTCTATTTTGTTTTAAATTATGTGGGATGGCAGAGTGTAGATAGAATGAACGAGGACTATCAACTAACTGATAACCCTTGTCCACTCTGTTCACATCAAAACCATCCCAGTTAAATTTTCGATCAGTTTAGCATGAAGTTGGGGTAGCAAATGAACTTCAACAACTTCAACGATTAGCCATTGGCACTCCTGGATCTCACAAAGTAAAGAATTTATTTATTTCATATATAATAATTAACAAACTTCAATCGTGACCCATTAATTTTCTTTGTTTCAGTCAGAAAAATATTACACATTTGGATCCATGTTCATCAAGAATTTTTTCACGATAAATTTATCAAGAAATCACACCTTATTTTTTTCCGTCGTCCTGAATATTCCACTGTTTTTTCCTGGCATAAATCAGTACACACGATGTGAATGAAATATCAGGTAAAACTCGTACACATCCGGTAAATATTTTAACCATCATAAAACAGAGAAATCACGAGAGATACATGCACCGCGATATATCCACGAGATCATACCACTTGTTGGTAAAAAGAGACACAAACCAGACGATCAGCTATCACGCGAAACGCGTATCAGTTGTGCTGCGCGAACGCCGGCTCGCCTGAAATCGAAACCCAGTTCTGTTAGGTCGCAAATATTGTTGCATTCGCTTTTGACAAGCGGCACCGTTAAACCTTCGCCGCGGCAATGCCAGACGTGATTCATATCTGCTCGACATTGAGCCATTGGAGTAACGTTATACCCTTATTCCGGGTGTAGCTCGCGAGCAACACAAACTATGCAGAAAGTAGAGTTCTGATTCTTATAATATCATAGTGGTTACGATTAATGCCGATAAATATCTCTGTTTTTTAATGAAACTTATTTACTTCTACGACATGTAATTTTTATATTTACTTAAATTAAAGTATCTACAGATGATAAAAGAATTAATAGAGGATATTTCAAAATTGCAGATCATTCAAGCAGGAGATAATAGAGGATAATTAAAGGAATATCTTTTCTTCGTAAATATATGTGCGATTTTGCTTTGTTTTCTTTTATAACAAAGTTCTGAAAATGAGGATTCTGAGCGCCTGGGAGCGAGAAACCTGCTGTACATTAATTTACTTTAATGAGGTTCCATTGAAATTTTGAAGCGAGTTTTAGGACACCGTATATTTAGAAATCGATATGCAAATACTAGAACAAAGTGATATATAAATACTGCTTGTATCTACTGTATCTCATTAATCCTTTTTCTATGTATTTGAAATTGTAATCCATCAAGTGATTGTGAATTTTCAAACAAGTCGATGTGATTGACCAGTTTATGCTTTCTCGTGTATGGTTAAGTAACTTGTATACTGTGTCTGAGTTTGAGTTGTACAGGTGAAATTATTTTTTCTCCTGTTGCGTGTGGAACGGTATTTATTACTAATAAGCAGGGAAATATGTGACACGTTGATTGAAATTTGTTTTAATTGTTTTGATAAGTATTTTTTGCTGATTTTCATATCTAGATAAACTAAGTTTTCCCTGTAATAGGGGTTTTAATGCCCAATTTTAGTATTCAGTTCACCATCTGTTATTTTATGTTCAGTTGTATTCGTTCATGTAGAGACATAAATAGCAATGATGCACTACATATTCCACATAGAATTTTGACACAGGTATTACTCCCTTTTACTAATATGGAACACCTGTAAATCTCACAATGATCACATATACTAAACGAGAAGCAGTTTAGTCTGATCCCTATCACGTCTGCAAACGAGCACACGGTGCTTAAATCGATCGAAAATTGCCAGTCAAGAATTGGATCAGGCCTGTCGTGCCTAGAAGCACGTGTAGTACACGAAGAGACAATACGGCCACATTGCTACACATTTCCCCTTGTGCTGCCTGGACAGATCGATAGTGTGGACCCTGTAACTCGGCCACCCCTACCACCTTCCGAGTCCTTCTATCGATACACGAAACTGTTCCTCTGGCACAATGTGCGCGACGTTCGCGTTGAGAATCCTTAATAAAATTGTTAATGAAAAAGTGTCTACGTTCTTTAGGGCAACTCGTAAATCTTATCGAACTTTAAAGTTTAAGCACTTGGTTAGATGAACGCTCGGTTTAAAGAGAAATGATTTGGAAGAAATATTGGAAAACGTAGAAGTAAAGAATCAGATGTCGTTCAAGGGTATGTACTAGGTGTCTCGGTCAATTTAAAACAATCCCAGAAAATATTTTTGGAACTATTGATGACAGAATAATATTTTGGGTAGGAATTGAATCTTGAGGGAGACATAATTTGCATTTTTTATTATTGAAATATAACTGTATGACTATGTTACAGTGGTAATTAATATTTACAATTGCTTCAGTTGCAAATGAATTTATTATTCTTTTATTGTTCAGAAATCTTATAAAGAATACAAGTATGAGACTTAATAATTTAATGTACAATCTTACATTATGTGTGTTATGTATAATTTATTGTATTTATTGTGAATCACCTATGGTTCTCACGGTAACACTGGGAAATCTAATGTCAGTCATTGGTAACTACAATGTTACCATGATACTGCCATTTTAGACACCCTGGTGGCTGTAGACCAAAGGTTGACGATCGTATTGAAAAGGACACGAAACGTCGGTAATCGAAACCCCACGTCCAGTCGAACTTACAGCTCACCTTATGTCTCTTTCAGGAATGACACTACAAGTGTCCATATCTTCTTTATCTTTACGTCCACAACGGAATGCAAATTGACTTCTTCTCCAGTGCATCTGCTGTCGGGAAACGCGTGTACCGGGTTTCTAATCGTATGCACACACGCGCTGCTTCCACTCCTTCTGTTGTTCGGTCGTGCATTGTTTGCGTTATAAGGTGTAACGCGTCCGATCGGGAGTACGAGCTTTCGTACGTGACAAGACGGTAAAGTAAGAACAGATGCGTTCTCTCTGGGCACTGATTGACACGATCTGGCATCTGCCCGACTATATTACGTACTTAAACGCTTGAATTAATGCCACGCAGTCTGCCAGGTGGATAATAGGGATCTGGAAGTAAAACAGAAATGTGTAATTTAATTTTGCAGGTTAATTGACTCTATGGACCAGCACATCTATTATTATTTACGCAAGTGATAAGTTATAAAAAAGAGCTAAATTTTATATTAACACGAATTATGAAATTTACCGAGAAAATAAATCGTATTGGTATAATAATTATGCAATTGGATTAACTCTATGCTGCATTCTCGAAAATCGCTCGCAGTTAACTAACTTCAGGTGTGTCCACAGCCGTGTCGGAAACCAGTTTATTAGCCTATACCAGTAAGGAAATTCAGAGTACGGTACCTAGCGTCAAATTCCGGAAATTAGTTACCGCGCTACTAATATGATAACCACTTTAATATAATTTGGATAAAGTAGATTACGAAAGTAGATAAAGTAGATTACAAAAGTGGATAAAGTAATCACTTTAATCGTAGTTCTTATGTTTGACGATAGAAGTCGCAGTTATCTTATTCTGTTCACAGTGTACTCTTGGATAAAACTGCAGGAGTGAGAAAACTTACGGCGATGACCGTTTAGTGGAGCTACTTTTATTAGCCTAGTACATTATTTCGACAGTCTGCTTAATAGTGACGCCTGTGTCAATAATTTTTTACCCTCGTTAGAAGAGTCATGTCATACTTGGCTTCTTTAATTAAGTAGGTAAACCGAGTTCACGAGACTTGCCTTGGATTGCTGTGTATTTAATTCAGGTTTTAAATGCAATTCTTATTGTACTTGTAATGGTATCCCAAACCTAACCTAAAACTCACGGTGCCGTTTAATAACGCTGATGTGTTGAGTATAAAATTTGTAAACTCTTAATTTGTGTTATTTGCGAATTTTACTATCATTTAATGCAGCTAATGAGTAACGTTATTCCATTTACTATTACCATTATTATCTGCGTCGTATAAATTACGTCGACAATGTAAGTATATTTAGATACAGACTTTCAAATTCAATTCTATATCTCTATCATTTTTCTAATTGAAAAAGATCTCACAATCACAAAGTAAAAATATAAAAATTTTATTATTATTATTTGGAAACACTTCGATAATCGAGTGAACTCTAATTTTATATTACAGATGACGCTGATACTAACTTCAGAGAATCGTTAAATGGGCAAAGTGTGACAGTTAATTAATTACTGTAATTCGTAAAAATTTTCTGGAAAAAGAAACAGTAGGTTATTGAATTCTTCGAATTATTCTGTCAATTTGTACATTTCGACGAAAACGCGATTAATTGACGGGTCAATGCATTATCGAGGAGTATGGTTGTTCTCGCGTTTTCGCGCGACGGTTTTCGAGATTCTGTGAGTGTAGATGGGAATTTAGTCGCTTTTCCGTACCTTATGCGGATCACGCGTGCCAATGCGCTCACGAACTTCTAACGTGTTCGTATTCCGAGTCCAGACAGTACATTTCCCCGTATGTCATTTGTACCCCGCGACGTATGCGGGAAGTGCTTACCGCAGACGTGTGTGCGCGTGCGCGTACGTGGTTACGAATTTCGCGGCATCTGTCCTCTGGCATTGTTGTTTTATGTCTATTGAATGAGCTTCTAGTTGTTTCATTTACTATTTGTTTCTCCCAGGCATTACTTCCAGTACTTCGAGTTAAGCAGCTATTTATGACATGAGTGTGGAAGTAAGATGAGACAGATCTATATTAAATTAATTTCTAATGAATAACAAACAAATGATTTTTATTATAACAAGTAAGTCTTTTAATTAGTAAATACTTAAGCAAAATTAGTAAAGCTCAAGGAAATAACTTCTTCAAATAAAATTGACTTAAATAATTGCTCAAATGATTTATTTATTATTTTTTGTTTGAAAATAGAAGAATATTCTTTTATTTATATTTAAATTTTGGTTATTTATCAATTTAATTTTAAACTGATATTTAATCATGTCTAATCATATTTTTAGAAATAGAGTGGCATCAAAACGAATGTCATTACTCTCTGAAAGTGAGTTACTTATATAAATGTAATTTTCTCTTTGTTCATTTTACAGACTTTTGAGTGCAGTAATACTCGCTATTGTAAGAAATATGACGCTACACATTATGTCGGACGCCCATAGTTGGAAGAGTTGGCGATAACGAAAGGGTTAACTTACCCGGCACAAACAATCCAAAACTTCTCGGCGGAACTTCTTTCTTTACAACAGACACACTTCTTTCTTCGCAACAATACTGCTACGAGTCTTACGCGCATTTCCTCACAGCACTTCCCTCTGATTTTCCCTTTCAGTCATGCCAACACTCACACACGTACACTCTTGCTCCCGTTTCATCACGACCGAGCATCTTGTTTTCTATGGCTTTTTATCATACTCAGAGTTTTCTGCTTGGAATGCCGCAATTCTTATACCTCTTAACCAAGAGGAATTTATACCTCAACGTAAAGCTTGTATGGCTTATTTCCTTTAAAAATTAGGTAACGATGCAATTTGTTATGTCTTTGCATATTTTGTTAAGAATAAACTTAATGTTTCATTTTTTGATAATTTTAATATTGCTTCAAGGAAATTGCGTGGACTTTACAAGGAACCTCATACCTTATTCCTACTTTATTATCCCGATGAGAGAAGAGATAAATGGTATACAATGATAAAAGGAAAAACACGTTTAAAAATCTTTGAAAAGGAAGCTCGTTGATATAAAACTTCACCGCGTAATAAAAGTTGCGAAGATCTACTAGGTTCTAAGGTTATTTGGTTTTAAATTATGAAAAGCTTTGATGGACTTTCTTGCTGTATAAAAATCATAGTATAATTAAAGTATTCTTTATCTTTATATTTTATATTTTACTGTAACATTTTATATTATATATTTTATATTTATATTCTACCTTTTATATTCTCTATTTTATATACTATATTGTACAATTTGCATATTTCCTATTTTATACTTTATGCAGAATAATTTATATATTGTCTTATACTACACACATCAAGTAATAAATAATACTGTACAATTATTCTACTAAGTAACCATCTCCATACAATAATTTGATATATTGTATCAATTTCGTTCATAAATTACGAATATCATTGTACATCATTTTTCCAATAAACATTTACATATGTACACGTCAATTAATTATATATAAATTCTATCTATTTACATATAAATTCCAGCACCTTTTTTGCTCATGACACGAACAACATATTTGACGTGCATTAACCAAACCCGTCTATTCATACGTGGACCATCATTCATGCGTTCCCCCATAAACCCTTCATCCTCCGTTCTTCATTTCCCATGCACGCGCAACGTTACCTCGACGGCCACCCTCGTCACGTGCTTTTTCACGTAATTTCGTTTCACTGTGGGGTTAGTATATCGCTGAGATATGCGTGTGCAAACACGGCCGGCACATAAATTTCGAGGGATTCGCGGGCTCGTATTATTTTCGCGTTCTGTGACCACGTGCGCGCGAGGATACGCGAAACCGCATCCTTCGATGCTGGATTTTAAATATAGCGACCAAACAGCGGGTATTACCATTCAGTCGGGAACACTTACCGCAGGGTGACTCATTTCGTTCTATAACTGAATCTTTCCTCGAGCTCCACTATAATCGAAGAAAGACTACTTAGACCAGAGGTAAAAATATTTTAACAAGAGGATCCATTTTGTTATATCTTGTAAATTAAATTTATTACTGTACATCATATTTAAAGGTAAAATTAAAATTTAATTAAATTTAAAAGAGCTTAATTAATAACAAATCTTTGTATTTTCCAAAACTATTGACATTTTCGAACGCTTTAAATTGCAAATTTTTATTTGAACATTTCCAATTAACAATTTTGATTGTATATTTTTATTGACAAGTTTTTGAATACAATTTTTAAAATAATAAATGTATTTTTCTACGTAATTATGCGAATAATACGAGTATAATGGAAATTGGAATTACATCGAAGGAGATGAATAGTTTTGCACGATTTTGATCGATAAACGGCATGAGTTATGTTTACTTAGATGGTCGTCCCTGTGAAAATTTCGGTGGCCAATCGCTGGAGGTGAAAGGTTTCCAAAGGAATCTTCGAGAATCCCGTTATGGAAATAGAAAGTCGTAATTGCTTATGAAATTGAAGTTCTCATGGAAATAGATGGACGCGAAATGAAAATACACACACGAACCGTGAAAATAAGTGAAAATTGAGAATGTTCCTTCTCGTATGGAGGTTAGGTCGACCGGTGCAATTATTTGCTCCACGATCATCTTGGTTAATTTCGAATAATTTATAACTCAGACACTGCATCGTTCTGTCATTCATGCATTCAGTCCTTAAATAGCTGTCTCTCTCCCTTTTGTGCGCCCATCGTCTTCTTTTCGTTACGCCATTAATCATTCGAATGAATACCGCGCAATTCAAACAATTATATCTTTAACTTCATCAACGATTTCCGACACACACTTTTACCATTTACATTTCGCTACCTCAATGGTCACTCTAACGTCACGCATCCTCCAAATAATTACGCCTGGATTTCATCAACGATACTTTTGCCCGACCACTTTTACCATTTAAATTTCTCTTCATCGTCTCGCCATTTATACCCGACAATTTCGCTTCTTCGCTCACGCTAATCGACCTATCGATACGATTCTGTTGCCCTGAATCTCGGTAAAGATGAGCTAACGAGGCATGCATTTCGCATGGATTTCGCTGCCGAGATAGTGGCGCCCCCGGACGAGAATTATTAAAATTTACTCATAAATGAGAGATCTCGTTGCTGGTAATTTATATACCACTTACACACGCCCCATGTACCATTTATACACGTGCCCATGTGTGCCTACCCTACCCTCTTCATTACGTAGAACCGGTTGGAAAAGCGACCCCTGGTCCAGCACCCTTGTTTTCGGTGGCACCCCTCGTCGTGAAGGGCTACCGAGAAGGTCAGTCTTTTAATCAGCGCTCGAACGGCGACTTAACGAAGCTGAAAAAGACTGGCGGAGGAGCAGGCTATATTACGCGTGCTTACACGCCAGACTAAGATTTAAGCCGGATCCGCATGTCCGGGGATGAGTATCTACTTAAGGGCTTCCGTTTAGACTCGCGCAATGTACTCGTTTCGTGTGCACGTGGAACGATTTTTCCTTGCGAATAAAATGTCAAGCACGAGTTCTTTTTTAAGAACAATATGTATTATATTATGCAGCAGTGAACTATATTTTGCAATTTTTTTTAATTGAAAAATTTTTCTGAATTGAAAATTAGAAACGCTGAAATCAGAATAATTACCACTTTGCAGTTTCTTTAAATCTTATGCAAATTTCTCTGTTATTGTTTCTCTGTTATTGTTTCTCTGTTATTATTTCTCTGTTAAATATCTTACGATTATTTTAATATGTGATGATTTCGTTATGTTAGGTGATTTTATTATTGTTAAATATGTTATAGCAATTTCTTGCTTCTGTTTGGTTCGAAATTGCTTTCACGATGCACATCGTTTCCTAATTTTTCTCACAAAGGACCCATCGAATCGTATAAGACAATCTGAAGAAGTCCCTGTTTTCCAGTTCGGCTACTTCCAACATCATATGCGATGTCGTATACCGTCAGGTCCGGATCAATCGACTTACGTTTGATCCCGTAGTTTTGCGCAGGAAATTGGGTGCAGGGATTAAGGAAGAAGCTGCAGTTCGATGTGTGGTTTATCGACTGTGAATTTTCATTTTACGATGCAGAAGATACAATACGATTGCTTATCCTGATGACACTGTCCAACACGAATTTTAATGTTTAATATCCAATTCTACTACAGCTTACATTTTTAAACATGAATCCGTAATCGATATTGCTATATCACCCTGAGTTTCCAAAAAGAATGCCACAAATGTGCAGAAAAATATCATACATAATGTGCAATAAAATATTATAAAGAATACTTTTAATAAATAATGTGCCCCTAATGCATCACGTTGATACGGCACTGATTCTCTCAATAAGAAAGACAAGGATAGAAAATCAAGCGAATTTCGATCAGCGCCATCTACTATTTTGGATCCGAAGCTCAGAGTTGGTAATAGGAACACAGAATGCACGAGGAGCTCTTTAGAACAATCACCTGGCGACATCTGTGTTCCCGTTACCGACAGCATTTATACAACAGAGTATGTCGACGAAAAGTTTTCGGCCGATTTCGTGATTTTGTATCAGGAGAACATGACATGACAAGAGGTCGTACAGAGTATGTCGACGAAAAGTTTTCGGCCGATTTCGTGATTTTGTATCAGGAGAACATGATATGACAAGAGGTCCTTCGCCGAGACAGTTCCAAGAAATTACGTCATTTCCAAGAATTCTCGGACAATCCTTTTGCAGTCTTGCCGTAAAATTTTCGGCCGATTTCACGACTCTCTACTAGGATAACATGATATGACAAGAGGTCGCTAGTCCAGATAGTTCCAAGAAATTACGTCATTTCCAAGAATTCTCGGACAATTCTTTTGCTGCCTTGCCGTAAAATTTTCGGCCGATTTCGTGATTTAGTATCAGGAGAACAGGATATGACAAGAGGTCGCTAGTCCAGATAGTTCCAAGAAATTACGTCATTTCCAAGAATTCTCGGACAATTCTTTTGCAGTCTTGCCGTAAAATTTTCGGCCGATTTCACGACTTTCTACTAGGATAACATGACACGACAAGAGGTTGCTAGTCGAGACAGTTCCAAGAAATGACGTCATTTCCAAGAATTCTCGGACAATTCTTTTGCAGTCTTGCCGTAAAATTTTCGGCCGATTTCACGACTTTCTACTAGGATAACATGACACGACAAGAGGTTGCTAGTCGAGACAGTTCCAAGAAATGACGTCATTTCCAAGAATTCTCGGACAATTCTTTTGCTGTCTTGCCGTAAAATTTTCGGCCGATTTCACGACTTTCTACTAGGATAACATGATATGACAAGAGGTCATTCGCCGAGACAGTTCCAAGAAATTACGTCATTTCCAAGAATTCTCGGACAATACTTTTGCCGCCTCCAAGAAAATTTTGTGGTCGATTTCACGTCTTTGTACTAGGATAACATGACATGACAAGAGGTCGCTAGTCGAGACAGTTCCAAGAAATGACGTCATTTCCAAGAATTCTCGGACAATTCTTTTGCAGTCTTGCCGTAAAATTTTCGGCCGATTTCACGACTTTCTACTAGGATAACATGATATGACAAGAGGTCATTCGCCGAGACAGTTCCAAGAAATTACGTCATTTCCAAGAATTCTCGGACAATACTTTTGCCGCCTCCAAGAAAATTTTGTGGTCGATTTCACGACTTTGTACTAGGATAACATGACATGACAAGAGGTCGCTAGTCGAGACAGTTCCAAGAAATGACGTCATTTCCAAGAATTCTCGGACAATTCTTTTGCTGTCTTGCCGTAAAATTTTCGGCCGATTTCACGACTTTGTACTAGGGTAATATGACATGACAAGAGGTCGCTAGTCGAGACAGTTCCAAGAAATGACGCCATTTCCAAGAATTCTCGGACAATTCTTTTCCGGCTTTGCGGTACATTTTAATTATTTTACTTACCTTATACTTACCTTACTTACTTACCTTCCTATACTTGCGCTACAGTTCCAAGAAATGACGTCATTTCCAAGAATTCTCGGACAATTCTTTTGCAGTCTTGCCGTAGAATTTTCGGCCGATTTCACGACTTTCTACTAGGATAATATGATATGACAAGAGGTCGTTCGTCGAAACAGTTCCAAGAAATGACGTCATTTCCAAGAATTCTCGGACATTACTTTTGCCGCCTCCAAGAAAATTTTGTGGTCGATTTCACGACTTTGTACTAGGATAACATGATATGACAAGAGGTCGTTCGCCGAAACAGTTCCAAGAAATTACGTCATTTCCAAGAATTCTCGGACAATTCTTTTGCAGTCTTGCCGTAACATTTTCGGCCGATTTCACGACTTTCTACTAGGATAACATGACATGACAAGAGGTCGCTAGTCCAGATAGTTCCAAGAAATTACGTCATTTCCAAGAATTCTCGGACAATTCTTTTGCTGTCTTGCCGTAAAATTTTCGGCCGACTTCACGACTTTCTACTAGGATAACATGACATGACAAGAGGTCGCTAGTCCAGATAGTTCCAAGAAATTACGTCATTTCCAAGAATTCTCGGACAATTCTTTTGCTGTCTTGCCGTAAAATTTTCGGCCGACTTCACGACTTTCTCGACTTTCTACTAGGATAACATGACATGACAAGAGGTCGCTAGTCGAGACAGTTCCAAGAAATGGCGTCATTTCTAAGAATTCTCTAAACAATACTTTTCCTGCTTTGCAGTACATTTTAATTATTTTACTTAACTTATACTTACCTTACTTACCTACCTTCCTATACTTGCGCTTCTTTTCTTACTGATCTTAATTCCTCTTCATTTAAATATCATTTAAGCTGATATTGCCCACTCTCTATTTTCAGAGTTCAAAGTGAACATTGAAAATTTACAAGAGATAGGACATATTTTAAACTTTGTGCGTAGCTCTTAGCTTGGTAT